>NC_081558.1:47773398-47868067 GCF_022355385.1 Mustela nigripes
GTGGCTCAGTGGGTTAAAGCCTCTGCCTTCGGCTCAGGTCATGATCCCAGGGTCCTGGGATCGAGCCCCACATTGGGTTCTCTGCTCCACAGGGAGCCTGCTTCCTCCTTCTCTCTCTCTGCCTGCCTCTCTGCCTACTTGTGATCTCTGTCTGTCAAATAAATAAATAAAATCTTTAAAAAAAAAAAAAAGCTGAAAGTGTTTTTTGGTTTTTGGTTTTTTTTTTTTTTTTTTTAAGACTGGGAATATGATAAAATATGTGCACTTTTGGTATTTTTATTCAACACAGTGTTGAAAATACCAACCAGAACAGCCAGAGGTGAAAAAGAAAAGAAATACAAGGTATTCAAATTGGAAAGGAAGAAATAAAGCTGTCACTATTTGCACATGACATGATACTATATACAGACTAAAGACTCCATCAAAAATCTGTTAGAAATAAGCAAATTCAGTAAACTTACAAGATACAAAATCAGTATCAAAAATCTCCTGGATTTTTTTACACTAATATAATGATCTCTCATAAGGAGAAATTTATGTGTCTGGAGCTAGAAGATCTTAGGCTAAGCTAAATTAGTCAGAGAAAGATAAATACCATATGATTTCACTCATATGTGGATTTTAAGAAACAAAATGCATGAACATAGGAGAAGGGAAGGAAAAATAAAATAAGATGAAAATTGAGAGTGAGGCATATCATAAGAGACACTGAACTTTAATTGAGGGTTGCTGGAGGGCAGCTGGGTCGGGGGAAGGGATAATTGGGGGATGGGCATTAAGGAAGGCACTTGATGTAATGAGCACTGAGTGTTACATGCAACTGATGAACTACTAAATTTTACCTCTGAAACTAATAAAAAAATAAAATTTTAAAAAAGAGAAATTAAGAAAATCATTCATTCAAAGTTACATCAAAGAAGAATTCCTAGGAATAAATTTAACCAAGGAAGTGAAAGACCTATACACTGAAAACTATTAAAAAACTAGTGAAAGAAATTGAAGACACAAATAAATGGAAGGTATTCCATCCTCATAGACAGGAAGAATTAATACTGTTAAAATGTTCATACTATCCAAAGCATCCTAAAGGTCCAGTGCAATGTCTATCAACATGGCAGTGACTTTTTTTTTTTATAGAAAGAGAGCAAAGAATCCTAAAGTTTGTGTGAAATCACAAAAAACTCTGAACAGTCAAATCAATCTTGAAAAACAGAAGAGCAAACCTGGAGGCATCATGGTCCTTGATTTCAAACTATATTACAAAGCTAATAATAAAAAAAATTACAGTAGTGGCATAAAAACATATAGATCTATATACAGAATGGAAATTCCAGAAATAAATTCACACATACTCAGTCAATTATTTATGAAAAGCAGCCAAGAATATAAAATGAGGAAAGGAAAGTCTCTTCAATAAATGGTGTTGGAAAAATTGGACAGCCATATGCAAAAGGATGAAACTGGAACACTATCTTACACCATACACAAAAATTAACTCCAAATAGATTAAAGATATGAATGCAAAATGTGAAACATGAAATTCCTAAAAGAAAATATAGGTGGCCAGCTCTGTGACTTTGGTGTTGGTAATGTTTTTGGACCTGCCCCCAAAACAAAGGAAACAAAAGCACAAATAAACAAGTCGGACTACATCAAACTAAAAAGCTTTTGCACAGCACATGAAACCATCAGTGAAATGAAAAGGCAACCTACTGAATGAGAGAAAATATTTGCAATGTTATAGAGATGGTCCCCAACTTATGATGGTTGCAGATATCCAAAGAAAACAAAATCTCTAACTTGAAAGATAGCTGTACTCTCATGTTCATAGGAATATTATTTATAATAGCCAAGATATAGAAAAAATCTAAGTGTTCAGTAATGGATAATGGATAAAGAAAATGTGGTATATACAATGGAATATTATACAGCCATCAAAGAACAAAATGTCACCCTTTGCAACATATGGGTAGACCTTGAAAGCATGATGTTAAATGAAAAAAGTCAGACAGAATAAGGTAAATACTATATTACCTCATATGTGAATCAAAACAAAAACAAACAAACAAACAAAACCAATAATTAAAGAAGCAAACAAACAAAAAAACCCACCCCAAGCTCATGGTTGAACAGATCGGTGGTTACTACAGGCAGGGACTGGGGTTGGATGAAATCAGTCAAGACATTAAAAAGTACTAACTTCCAGCTATAAATAAACTAAGTCATGGAGATATAATATATAGCATGGGACCAATGTAAATAATAGTGAATTACATGTTTAAAAGTTAAGAGAGTAGACCTTAAAGTCTTTGCCCCCCCCCCAACACACACACTAAAAAATCTGCAACTACATATGGTGATGGATGTGAACCAGAGTTATGCTTACCATTTTGAAGTATATACTAATATTGAACCATTAAGTTGTATACTTGAAATATCAAATACCTCTAAATTTAAAAAAAAAACAACTTCTTTTTTTTGATGGAGCATACTGTTCTAAATTAAATTAATTACTCTCTAAGCACATGGGAGATATATTTCACTCCTGGCTTCTGTTGTTTCTAAGATGCCAGTTTCCAGTTCAAGCATCATTCATATGAAAGTAATGTCTCTGTGCTTATTTTTAGGTTCATCTCATCTCTCTTTCCCACATACTCACCATGACGTGTATAGAAGTGGGCCTGTTTTTATTATTTCTTTCATTTTTGTCACTGTGGAATTAATAAGTGGCCTTCCATCTGTTATGAAAATTTCTTTGCTGTCATATCTTCAAATATTATGTTTTCATTATTTTTTCTCACATCTACTTTTGGAACTCTGGTTAAATGTAATTTATTTATTCCAATTCATTTTTGGTCCTATTTTTAATTATAATTATTTTTTTTCTATCACTACGTGTTTTATTTGGTTTTCTGTTTTTCCTCCAAAACTGCTTAATCTTTTTGAGGTCTCTTGTTCTCATACTTTTAATTTCTTGTTTCTTTTGGCAGATTCATCATTTTCTTTTATAATCTACATTTTATAAGTCGAACACAGATTTTATTTATTGGTCTATTTCTGCTGCTTTTGCTCTGGTGCCATATTTTGTGTTCTGTGATTTTATATCTTTGTGAGCATTTAAAAGTGAATTCTCCTATAAAGAATTTGCTTTTGTCTAGTCCAGGTATATGGCGGGGCACCAATATCCTGGAAAAACTTTAAATTTTAGTCTTAAGGATTTTAGGGTCAAGGAAGAGGTACAAATTGGACTTCAAACTCATTGGTACTACATTTTAAGATGGGCAGTTTTCTTTGAAGTCCCCTGCAGAGTTAGGTTTATTTCTCATTTACCCTAAAATGAGAATTCCAGCTTAATAGAGTAGGGTCCTAATAAATTCTACCCCCCTCCCTCGGCTATTTGGCTATGGCTTACTCCATCCTGCGTCCTCAGAGGATGTGACAGTTGAAGCTCAGGTTCACCAAGTTCAACAAATACTCTCAAGTTTAAAGCCAACATTAGTCCCTGCCTTCAGTTTTTAGTCTTACGTATTTCTTACTTTGTTTTGGCTTATTGATACCTTTAAGCAGAGAGATTTAGAATATTTCCTTCACACACTATACAAAAACTGGAAACAATCCAAGTATCTATCGAGAGAGGAAGGAATAAATTGTATTTCATTCATATAATATATTACACTGCAGCAATAAAAACATACACCAAGTGATTACACAATATAGATGAATCTCACATTTTGTTGAGTGAAAAAAAAAAGCATATTACATAATTCCACTTATGACACCAAGAGCAGGCAAAAGAAAACAGTGTTAATAGCCACATCATTGGCTATTATGACTTGGTGGTTGTGGGCTGGGGTTGATTAGATAGGGCCATGAAGAAAATCTCTGCAGCTCTGGAGATGTTCCAGACCTTGATTTGATGGTGGTTACAGAGGTATTAAAAACTCAGCTAGCTGTACACTCAGGATTAGTGCACTTTATATGCATTCATGTATATATGTTATACCTCAATAAAGTAAAAGAAAAATTACCTCCAATTTTAGTTGGTTTGGCCACAGTACCTCATCTGCCTTACTAGTGCAAATTAAAAGCCAAGTGCTTTACAAATATAAGGGATTTATATTCATTACCTACATTGCCAGTCTGAAGTTGAAGATGGGACAATTATTTAGAGAAAGCAATGAGAACATAAAATTACCACTTATCCCTTTTTGGCAATAGAATTTTAATTTTTTTATCTTAACAACTCCTCATTTCATTTTGCTTTTATAGTCAGTATCTGAATGAGTGCAAATGTCTCACTGAGAAAATGTTTTAAGTATTAAGTAATATAATTGCAGATATAATTCCTAAAGGTATAGTAAAGCTATCATTTTGTAACAAAAGTCTTGAAAACGAATGTACTTTTAATTCTTTAATGAATGCTACCACGAAGACCACAGGCGATTAGATCTGAAGGAATGTGATTAATTTTTCTAATGCTTCATTTCTAGATACCTGTATCCTTTCTACTACTGCACACTCAAGGTACTTTTTTCATGTTTAAGTGCAGCTCATCTAGAAACTACATTTCTGTATAGCAGTTTATTAATAAAGAAGATTTATTTTATTAGCAAAAGGAAAGGACTAGTTAAATCCATATATTTACTTATTTAATAGCCATTGTTTACACATTAGCTAACAGGATCATTAATTTTTTTTTTGCAAATGAAGAACATGAAGTGGGTAACAAATTATAGATGATGCAAGATGCTTATCCTCAGCATAGTGAAGCTTGCAACTAGCGGTTTACAGATGGAATGAGCCATGTATGTTACATATCTCTGTTTCCCTTGCTAGGTTTACCTAACTGCCTAACATACAATAGGATCTCAGTAATGTCTGCCAAGTAAATAAAGAATAATGATAGCCAACCCTTTCACATAAATATTTTTAAAATTATGTCCCCAACCTTTAGTGGTCTCAAATAAGTTTCACGTAATATAATGGGAAAAAAAATATAACAATTATTTTTACAGATGAATATGAGCATGTATGGTTACCATTTTTTAAAAGCAAAATGCTGCAGGGTATATAAGGGAATACTTATGTGCAAGGAAACAAATTGTTAAGCACTTGATTCTTAAGCATTAACAACTGAAATCAACAAATGTTCACTACAGACATTTTTTATATGGCATTCAGCTGAACGTGGGCATTCCCACAACACAGAAGACATCAGTTCAGTCTACTTGGGAGCTGAGTCCCTTTATAGTAAGTGGTCCCAAACAGTTTTGGGATGATGCTGTAAGGGGATCCTAGGACAAAAAAATGGGTCTCTTTGACTTAACAACTGAATGACTATAATAGCTGCCAAGGAATCCTACAAAAGTGTTAGGTGTGGTAGCTAGTACTTTTGGGTAATTTGTTTGCTTTTATTTGGTTATTCCCGCACATTACTCCAATAAAGCAGGGTTACACATAGTGTTTTGTTACATAATTTGTTCATATTCCTTTGATTTTCCTGACATCAAAATGAATAAGATACCTACCAGTTTGGAACTTAGACGCGCTGCTTCTGCTGTACTATAGGGACCAACTCTGTTTGAAGAGACATGCTGAATGACCTTTTGTAAGGAATAATTTCTATACACCTTTTCACCACCTAATAATGGTGATGATATTACTGACCTCACAGAAACCTCACAGAGTAGCTATTCTAAATGAGCAAGATTATACTCTATTTCAAGTGGTTATACTTTGCCTGGAACATAAAAAATACTCAATAAATATTAGCTATTTTCACTATTGTCTTCTTCATCATCTTTTAAATTATCATTAATATTTTGGCTAAAAGTCTAGACTTTGGAATGAGATCTTGTCCTGGATCTGTCACTTGAGAGATACATAACCTTAAAAAAAAGACTTCCTGGGGCACCTGGGTGGCTCAGTGGGTTAAGCCTCTGCCTTCGGCTCGGGTCATGATCCCAGGGTCCTGGGATTGAGCCCCGCATCGGGTTCTCTGCTCCGCTGGGAGCCTGCTTCCTCCTCTCTCTCTCTGCCTGCCTCTCTGCCTACTTGTGACCTCTGTCAGATAAATAAATAAAATCTTAAAAAAAAAAATACTTCATATTTCTCATCCTCAGCTTTTCTATCTTCAAACTGGGAATAAAAAAGAGCCCGTAATGCATTTAGTTGCTACAGTAATTAACTGAGAGGATAGAGGTCATGACTTTAGGGCAGTGCCTACCACACAGTAAATACCCTATCAAAGTAAGTGATGATGATGATGATGATAATGCCATCTCTCTATAAGAAAGTCAGTATCTCAAAAGCAGATTATTCATCTCCATCGTATGGTTCATCTCTGAATTCATGGGCCAGAAATTGAAGAAGAGATACAGAAGGGGATGCAATGCCAGAGAACCTGGTGTGTCATGGGGGTACTTCCAGATCAAGAAAACAAGTGGAGAAGATGAGAGGGAGAGTTTGATTTGATGAAAAAGGACCTTGTAGAGGGTTTACATATTACTTTTTGTAGTCCAAGGAAACTCTGTAGTATCCTTCACAAATCAGTTTTACCAAATCAGCCAGGCTTAGAAAACATTAGTGATGGAGGGACTTAATCACAGCTCCTTGGAAAAACATGCCTATGATTCAAGATCTCTATCAAGCCATTAGATCCAAGACTAACTTTGCTAGAATTACCTGGCTATTTGCCTTAGTGTCTAATTTAAAGTGCCTTCATTCTTATTTTAAGATTTTATTTATTTATTTTAGAGAGAGAATGTGTGTGTGAGAGTGTGAGTTGGAAGGGCAGAGGGTGAGGGAGAGAATCTCAAGCAGACTCCCCACTCAGTGTAGAGCCTGACATAGGGCTTCATCTCACAATCCTGGGATCATGACCTGAACAGAAACCAAGAGTTGGATACCAAACCAGCTGGGGCACCCAGGTGCCCTTAAAATGCCCTCATTCTTAATGATGCCCCTGTGAACCGGCTTAAGTGTACTTAAAGCTGCCAAAATGGTGGCACCAAGGACTCTGCCTAAAGTAGCCAAAAAGCCGCAGGGAACAAAGATATGTGTGTGGATTGCTTTTGTCTTAGAGTCCTGTCATAGTAAAGAACAATTTACAGAATTTACCAGTTGCCCTTTTTGCTTACATTCTTAGCTTAGAGATATTTCCTAACAACAAATGCCTCCAGGTCTTTGTCTTTATGACAAAATGCCTTCTTATGGCCCTTATCATTCTCCTGTCTCCCATTCCTCCAAATCCTCCTTAATCTTACAGTCACTCCACTTACCTTGTTTGATAGCAGATGGCCTGTAAACAATTTCAGTGGTATGGCCATCAGATAACACCTGTTTTCCACCCAAACATACAAGAATAAACTCTCTAGGATAGTGAGAAAGGAGAGGAGAGATTTGCTGTTGGAGGCCTGAATTCTCTTATCTCTTCAAGAGCTTACCCTGATTTAGAGAATTCTCCCGCTCCTTGCTATCACTTACATATTCTCATGTCACAAAAGCAAATCTGGAAAAAAGACATGCTAACCAGGGCTTCTTACTATCCTGTGTAGCTGGTGTTATTGAAGAAATTAAATCAGTTGGAAAATGAGTGGAGAGAGACAGTAATTCTGCAACTCCTGAAAGCATTGTTCATCCTAGGTGCTTTTTTATGGGGGGAAAATAGGTTACGCAAATTAAAGAAGTAAAACACATTTTTCCCCTTTTTACTACTTGACTGCTGAATGCTTTACAGCTTTGTAATTTGGAAAGAGTGGTTCAACTCCTTTTGTGCCTTACTTTATTATGCTATATAATTACATCTGTTAAAGCCCAGGATCTATTTTGCTTTTCATGCACGCATACAGTACATCATCACAAGTAACATTTCTTTTTGATGTTGTCGGTTGCTTAGCACATTCATTTGTATTTTTTCCCCTATTAGCACCAATCCCAGTAATCAGTTTTAAAAAGCATCTTCTCATTGTGACTTGCCTTACTTTCATAAAGAAACGATGGTTGCAAAAGATAAATTGTAAAGTCTGTATGCAGAAGTTTCAAACCATTTATTTTTCTTCCTTCCTCCCTCCCCTTTACCCTTCATCTAAGTTCTTTTGTCTGCCACGTGTTAGTTCATTTTATGCATATTCAATTTGAATTAGTGGCCCAAATTTGGAAATTGGGAAATTTCATTTGCGGCTGAGTGGAAAGGGCTCTTTAGATGGGGGTGATGGGACAGATGGGGCCCAATACTCCATTTTAAATAGTTCCTTTCCTTCATTATAAGCTCCTGGACACCTTACTTGGTTAATTCATACTCCTTGCCTGAATTGTGAGGGCATTTGAGGTCATGAGCTCTAAATGTTGAAGGGAAAGTCGTTACTCCTTTGTTTTTGCTTCAAGTTGAGGAACCTTCATACATCCTAGTGATCTCTAAGGGGTTAAACCCATCAGACAGGCTTCATGCTTTCCTTAACATCCTGTGGTTCAACGTTATGTTGAAATCATGGCACTCCTGCTCTGTAACCAGGAGGATGAATTACCTGGCACTTTTGGAAGACAATATACATGATTACAGAGTTACAACTCTGGTTGTGTTTGGTCTCTTTAGCACAAATATCCTATTCCCAGGATCCTAAAGCCTGATGTAAAAAAACGAAAATATACAAAATATACAGGTAGAAGGATATTCATTGAAATGTCTGTAACAGCCAGGAAAGTTTTAAAATGTTAATAGGAAGACTGTGTTAAAACACAAAAAACATGTTAAGTGAAAAAGGGCAAAAGCAAAATGGCACACACACTATTAGAACAACTAAGCCTCTAGGGATATATGAAAATATAGAATGGCCAGGTTAAACTTTAGGAAAGTAATTTCTTTTTTTCTCCTTCTTCCCCTCAAGACATGTAAAGTGCTGTGTGTAAATGAAATCACTAAATAACTATCAAGCCTACCAATTTCTTCTCCCTTTGAACATGGAGATATAATTGACTTTCATCAAGAAAAAATGTCTGGAGATCTAGATGCAACAAATATCCCCAAGAAAACTGAAAACTTCAGTGAGGGGAAGAAGCTAAAGCTTTCTCAATCTTACTCACCAAATCCAAACAAGCTGATTGGTGAGTGTGGCTCTCTTATCCAGTAAGTCTTGCCAAACTGTGGAAAGAACCAAGATGCCCTTCAACGGACGAATGGATAATGAAGATGTGGCCCATATACACTATGGAGTATTATGCCTCCATCAGAAAGGACGAATACCCAACTTTTGTAGCAACATGGACGGGACTGGAGGAGATTATGCTGAGTGAAATAAGTCAAGCAGAGAGAGTCAATTATCATATGGTTTCACTTATTTGTGGAGTATAACAAATAGCATGGAGGACATGGGGAGATAGAGAGGAGAAGGGAGTTGGGGGAAATTGGACGAGGAGGTGAATCATGAGAGACTATGGACTCTGAAAAACAACCTGAGGGTTTTGAAGGGGCGGGGGGTGGGATGTAGAGGGCATGGGTTGCATGGAGCACTGGGTGTGGTGCAACAATAATGAATACTGTTATGCTGAAAATAAAAAATAAATTAAAAAAAGATATTGCATGGATTGCCATTTTTGAATTGGGAAAGTACTCCCTTAAGACTCTAAAAAAAAAAAAGATATAATTTCATCTCAATAGAGACACACAAAGCATTTTACAGAATTCAACATCGGTTCATTATAAAAACTCTTAATAAATTAAGTACAGAACTAACATACCTCAACATAATAAAGACCATATGTAACAAGCCCACAGCTAACATCATAATGAATGATGATATGTTGAGAACTTTTCCTCTAAGATCAGGAACAAGACTAGGGTGCCCACACTCAGCATTTCTATTCAACACAATATTGGAAGTCTTAGCCAGAACAATCAGGCCAGAAGAAGGAATAAAAGACATTTTAATTTTCTCTATTTACAGATAACATGATTTTATATGTAGAAAATCCTAAAAACTCCACCAAAAAACTCTTAGATGTAGTCAACAAAATCAGTAAAGTTTAAGACACAAAATTAATGTACAAAAATCAGTACTTTCCTACACACAAACAACAGAGAAACTGAAAAATAAAGAAAATGACCCCATTTATAGTAGCATAAAAAACAATCAAATAGTTAGGAATAAATTTAACCAATGAGGTAAAATGTCTTTATAATGAAAATTACAAATTACTTATGAAAGAAATCAGAGAAGACACAAATAATTAGTAGTGTATCTATGTTTATGGGTTAGAAGAATTAATATTGTTAAAATGTCCACACTACTAAAATCCACCTACAGATTCAATGCAATTCCTAATTATGTACTTTATGGTAACTAACATAACATAATAAAAAAAATTCCAATGACATTTCTTACAAAAGTAGAAAAAAAATTCTCAAATGTATATGGAACCACAAAAAAACTCAAATAACCTAAGCAATGCTGAGAAAGAACAAAACAGGAAGCATCATAATTCCCGATTTCAAGCTATATCTATATTATAAAGCTATACTAATCAAAAATATGGTATTGGTTTAAAAACACATGGGCCAAAAGAACAGAACTGAGAGCCAAGAAATAAATCCATGCATATGTGATCAAGTAACATTTAACAAGAGAAACAAGAATAATCAACGGAGAAAAGACAGTGTCTTCGATAAATGATGCTGGGAAAATTGGATATTCACACACCACTCATGAAAATTAACTCAAAAGCAATTAATGAATTAAATGTAAGACTGGGAACTGTGAAACTCCTAGGAGAAAAGTTAGGAAAAATGATCCTTGACATGGATCTCGGCAATGACTTTTTGGATATAACACCTAAAGCATAAGCAACAAAATAAATAAGTCATACTATATCAAGTTAAAAAGCTTCTGCACAGCAAAATGAATGACTACCAAAATGAGAAGAATTTAAATTTACAGAATGGGAAAAACATATTTTGCAAACCGTATATCTGATAAGGAATTAATAATTAAAATATACAATGAACTCACACAACTCCATAACAAAACAACAAATAATCTAACTAGAAAAGGGAAAAGCCCCTGAAATGACATTTTTCCAAAGAAGATCTACAAATGGCTAATTAATGAGACATAATAAGGTGCTCAAAATCACTATATTTAGAGGAACACAAATCAAACCACAATGAAATATTACCTCTTGCCTGTCAGAAAGGCCATATCGAAAAGATAAGACATAACAAATGCTAGTGAGAATGTACAGAAAAGGGCACTCTTATGCACTGT
Source organism: Mustela nigripes (assembly GCF_022355385.1). NCBI lineage: Eukaryota > Metazoa > Chordata > Mammalia > Carnivora > Mustelidae > Mustela > Mustela nigripes. Next base: position 47,784,657 of record NC_081558.1, read on the forward strand.
TGGTGGGAATGTAAGTTGGTGCAGCCACTATGGAAAACAGTATGGAGTTCTTCAAAAAATTAAAAATACAAACTACCATATGATCCAGCAATTTTTTTTTAAAGATTTTATTTATTTATTTGACAGACAGAATTCACAAATAGGCAGAGAGGCAGAGAGAGGAGGAAGCAGGCTCCCTGCTGAGTAGAGAGCCCGATGTGGGACTCGATCCCAGGACCTTGAGATCATGACCTGAGCCAAAGGCAGAGGCTTAATCCACTGAGCCACCCAGGTGCCCCATGATCCAGCAATTTAACTTCTGGGAATATAGCTAAAAGAAACAAAAACACTATGCTGAAGTGATATCTTTACTCCCATACTTATAGCAGCATTATTTACAATGCTAAGACATGGCAACAACCTAAGTGTCCAAAAACAGATGTACAAGGAAGCTGAGGTGTGTACACACACACAAACATACGAATATTGTTCAGCCATTAAAAAGAACGAAATATTTTTTGAGACAACATGAATGGACCTTGCTAAACTCAAAGAAAAAGGAGATCAGATTTATTGTTACTAGAGGTGGATTGGGGAGAGGAGGGCGAATTGGATGGAGATGGTCAAAAGCTATAAACTTCCAGTGAAAAGATGAGTACTATAGATGTAATGTACAACATGAGGACTATAGTTAATACTACTTACTGTACGGTATAATTGTAAATTGTTAAGAGAGGAGAAACTAAGAATAGTCATTGCAAGAAAATTTTCTTTTTCTTTTTTTATCTGCATAGAGATAATAATGTTAACTAGAATCATTATGATAATCATTTCAAAATATATTTCAAATAATTGTGCCATACACCTTAAACTTAACACAGTGCTGTATATCAATTATATTCCAATAAAACTGAAAAAAAAAATCCCACCTCACATAGTTCTTAACATATGCTTGCTACTCTTGGCTTTTAAGATAGTAATAAAAACTGACTTTTAGCATTTTGTAGTTTTTTTTTTAAGATGTTTAAACATATGTTCATTTTAGCAAGTTTCCATGAGTCCTCAGAAATGCTTACCATACAACTGTCTTGGGTTTCCTCATTGATTCTGAATTCTGGTTTTCATACATGGAGTCAAAATCTTTAAAATTCTTATTGTTTCAAATTTGGTATCTATAAAATGTACCTTTATGAAAATAACTATAAGCTTAAAGAAAAAGAGAGAAACTGTGATGAAAGCTATCAGAAAGAAATAGATCAAATATTGGTTTGTAACTAAGAATGATATGCATCTCATTCTTTCTCAGTAGAACTGTGTTTAAATTAGGAATTGAAATGATCAGAAGTAGACTGCTTAGCCTATATAGAGAACTATTTAAATTGAAGTCAGTTTTATGAAGCAAATACAATACAATTGTTGAGTATATGCTATGCCTTGGATGTCCAAGATAATTTGTCCGCAAAAACATATAACTAAGAGAGGTGTTTTGTTTGTTTGTTTTGTTTTGTTTTTTGGATTCTGTAGTAGGGAAAAAAAAAAAAAAACTACCCAAAAGCCATTCTTCTTGATTCTGGTAATAAGGTTCCCATTTTCTTTTGAGAAACTATCCTCCATTATTAATTTGTTTGAAGTTGTTGGAATGTGGTGGTAACAGCTTAGCCGTCAAAAGTTCCAACCTCCTAACCCCCATGAAATGGCCCAAAACTACTAGAACAAAGAAAATGCCAGGAATTTGCTGGAATTTAGAGATAAAAAGGGAGTTCTTTCCACTGGAATTATAGAATTTGGTAGGAATACTACCATGGATTTAAGAACTTTGACATGGAAGATTACATAGAATAGGAGTCCAGAAATGGCATGAAAGCCCCAAGTTTCAGCCAAGCCTAACACAAACCAACCTTGTGTATTTTAATTCAGTTCCTCTTCTGGCTTGATCCAGTTTGAGTTCAATTTTTTATTCTGCCATAAAAAGGCCTTATTTATTTACTTAAAGTTTTATTTAAATTCCAGTTAGTTAACATATTACATTAGTTTCAGTAGAATTCTGTGGTTCATCACTGAGATACAACACCCAGTGCTCATTACAAGTACCCTCGTAAATACCCATCACCCATTTAATCGATGTCCTGGCCCACCTCCCCTGCGGTAAATCTGTTTGTTCTCTATAGTGAAGTGTCTGTTTTATGTATTGCTGGTCTTTTTAACCCTCATGTTCTGCTGTTTCATTTCTTAAATTCCACATGAGTAAAATCATAGGTATAGGTTTTTTTTTTGACTTATCTCTCTTAGCATAATACATTCTTGTTCCATCCATGTTGTTTCAAATGGAAAGATTTCATTATTTGTTATGGCTGAGTAATATTCCATCACATACACACATCCCACAACTTCTTTATCCATTCACCAGTCAATGGACTTTTGGGTTCTTTCCATAATTTGGCTATTGCTGATAGTGCTGCTACAAACATCAGGGTGAATATGCCCCTTAGAATTGGTATTTTTGCATCCTTTGGGTAAATAATGAGTAGCACAATTGCTGGGTTTAGAGTATTTCTATTTTTAACTTTTTGAGGAACCTTAATAAGATTTTTCAGAGTGGCTGCACCAATTTGCATTCCCACCAACAGTGTAAGAGGTTACTCCTTTGTTGGCATCCTTGCCAACATCTGTTGTGTCCTGAGTTAATTTTAGCCATTCTGACAAGTGTGAGGTAGTATCTCATCATGGTTTTGATTTTTACTTCCCTGATGAGTGATCTTGAACATCTTTTCATGTGTCTGTTAGTCATATAAATGTCTTCTTCGGAAAAATGTCTATTTGTGTCTTCTGCCCATTTCTTTCCTTCTTTTTTTCCCCCTCCTTCTGCCCATTTCTTTTTTTTTTTTTGACTTCTAATTTTTTTTAATAAACATATATTTTTATCCCCAGGGGTACAGGTCTGTGAATCACCAGGTTTACACACTTCACAGCACTCACCAAAGCACATACCCTCCCCAATGTCCATAATCCCACCCCCTTCTCCCAACCCCCCTCCCCCCAGCAACCCTCAGTTTGTTTTGTGAGATTAAGAGTCACTTATGGTTTGTCTCCCTCCCAATCCCATCTTGTTTCATTGATTCTTCTCCTACCCACTTAAGCCCCCATGTTGCATCACCACTTCCTCATATCAGGGAGATCATATGATAGTTGTCTTTCTCCGCTTGACTTATTTCGCTAAGCATTCTGCCCATTTCTTAACTGGATATCTGTTTTGTTGTTGTTGTTGTTGTTGTTGTTGTTAGGTATGGAGTTTGAGGAGTTTTTTTTTTTTTTTAATGAATCTTGGATATTAACTCTTTATCAGATATGTCATTTGCAAATATCTTTTTCCCATTCTGAAGGTTGCCTTTTAGATTTGTTGATTGTTTACTTTGCTCTGCAGAAGACTTTTATCTTGATAAAGTCCCAGTAGTTCATTTTTGCTTTTGTTTGCCTTGCCTGTAGTAAGAAATTCCTACCATTGATGTCAAAGAGGTTGTTACTGTGTTCTCCCCTGGAATTCTGATGGTTTCCTGTTTCACATTTAGATCTATCATCCATTTTGAATTTATTTATTTTTGTATAGTGTAAGAAAGTGGCTCAGTTTCATGCTTTTGCATGTTGATGTTCCATCTTCCCAAAACCATTTATTGAAGAGACTGTCTTTTTTCCATTGGATAGTCTTTCCTGCTTTGTCAAAGATTAGTGGACCTCATAGCTATGGGTCCATTTCTGGGTTTTCTACTCTGTTTCACTGATCTGTGGCTCTGTTTTTGTGCCAATACCATACTGTCTTGATCACTACAGCTTTGAAAAAAACCCGATTTATACAGCATTTCACATAACTGTCAAACAAAAGGGAAGCTCAGAAATAGACCCACTCAATCTATTTTTCTGTTCAGAAATATGAAGTTTAATTGTGCTTATATAATAAAAGAGGGGACATCATTTTCAAATAGAAAATAACTGATAATGCATGCATCTTTTTTTCTGGTATGGTTTTAATTACCAACTACAAAATAAATTACAGACCAGTTGAATAGTTTTTAAGACACTTAGATATATTGAAAAATCCCTTAACTTAGTCTCAGAAGGGTGTCATATAGGTTTTTCTTTTAAAACCAGCTACTATTTCTAAGTGATATTTTACATCTTCTCATGAATGGGAATGGTTTTAATTTCCCAAGACCAAAATGCACTATGGAAAGAGGAGGATTTCAGAAAAACACATAACCAAAGTAAATTATTTTTCTTAGTTCTCTCACAGAAACCTTTTTTTTAAACAAAACAAATGGAGTCTTGGTTTATTACATACTGGTTAACTAGTGGGAAGGAAGCAGTCTCATTTGAAAACTGAAATCTCAACATACAATGCTTATCTGAATGGTGAAAATTGACAGCAGTGTAAAAAGAAAAAAGGCAACCAAAAATGACAATAGTTTACAAATTATCTTCACTAGTTTCCTGAAATTTAGTAAATTTCTGGGAAAAAAAAGAAAGAAAAGCTTTATAATTTATTTTTATTTTCATATCTAGAAGTAATAAGCGATGGGCTAAGTCTGCTGAGATAAAACGAAGTAGAGCTCTGAAAGTTATTCAGATGATTAATTCCAAAAGAAAGTGATTATGGAAAGGAACATAAATTTTGAAGAGAATTATACTAGCTATGCAAATTTAGTCATTTCTCTAGCACTTCGCCAGAAAGAGCTCCTGGTTTGTAACTTTTCCAACACAGCCCGATACAAAGCAGACTTAATAACTGGTGACTACGATCATTATTACTATTATTGATATGTTGGCTAGATGAGAAGTTAGATCGCCTTTCATTTTTACATATAGCACACATTATATGTAGGTAGCATATATTATATTTACATATATAATTTCCAGATGATACACATAACACATTATTTATGTACATATATTACATATATACATATAATATGTATATCCATGTTATATATAAATATGTGCATATTATATATATATATGCCATTAAAATTCCCAAGTAAGATTCACATGTTTATAATTCACAGATTAACATAGTTGGCAGTAAAAATTGGAGAAGTTGGTAGAAGGGGACAGAGGACTATACCAGAGATGGAAGTGTCTGAAGCAACTACCAGGGTTTGCTGCTTGGGTCTAGATGTACCAGCCTGTGCATGGGGTATTTGCCCAGAGATCTCTTGCATCCAGGGTACATTCCTCAGGGCTGACCAATCTCCAAGGAAAGGGTTATTTAGCATTTTTGTATTTATTTATCTTTTACACTCCAGTAACTCAGTGTCATATTACTCCATCCCCTTTTAGGGCACTTCTGTAGATTCTCTCCTTCACGCTTATGTATCTGGTTGTCAACAAATTTTTGTCATCTGCACAACAGCTAATCCTCATTCAAGGGGTCTGCAGTAAGGGCTACATATGATGTTTCTAACTCTTGTATTTTCATTTATATAATAGCTTTAAAAACTTTGAAGTTTTTCTGTTTGCTTTTATTTTTTTCCTACCTCAAAGATTTTATTTATTTGTTTGACACAGAGAGAGATCACAAGTAGGTAGAGAGGCAGGCAGAATGAGAAGGGGATGTGAGGCTCAATCCCAGGATCTTGAGATCATGACCTGAGCGGAAGGCAGAGACTTAACCCACTGAGCCACCGAGGCGCCCCCCTACCTCACTTTATAGTGATGTTATTTTTGGTCTCATTTGCTTATTCTCTGCTCAACTTTCAGCTTGGGAGTTTTTCCAATATTCAGTTTTGAATTTAAACTTGTTTTCTTCTTAGTAGACTCATCAGGTCTCGGGGCTGTAATGCTGAGGGCTCAGGGCTGTAATATAATCACAGGCTGACTCCCAGACATATTTCTCTAGTTTTCACTGCTCTCCATGCTAGGGCTCAACTGTCCAATGACATTGTCACTTGACTATCTAATATGCATCATATATGCATACATATATAAATGTATGTATGTATATAGAGTTACTGATTCCCACTATCCCTACTTGATCTACTCCTTCTTCAGTACTCTTCACTTTAGAGAAAATGGCCTTACGTGTACTCAAGTCAAAAAACAGGAAGCTTTGATTCTTTTATTTAACCATTCATCCCTTTTAAATTCATTGGAAGTTCTACTGATTTGATTTCCAAAATATATTCCAAACCTAGTACTTCCCTTCATACAGAAAGTCAAGTTAAGAGCAAATGGCTCCAATTAGAATGAAGGAGCCTTTGTTTTATTCTAGTAGTGATTCAAGCTTGAATGAAACTACCTCCTAACTGTTCTTACTTTTGGACTCATGCCCTGGATACAATGCTCTGAGCAGTCCATAGTTTAAAAATGTTCCTAAGATTAAAAAAAAGTGTTCATAAGATCAAATAATCCTCCTCTTTAAAATCTTCCATTTACCTTCTATTACGATTAGAATAAAACAAAGACTCCTTGCAATTCCAGTAAAGAAGTGTCTGGCTTCAACTACAGCCTCCCTTATTTCCATTCTCCAATTTCTAGTGCCTCCACCTTCTTTCTCTACCTCAGGGCCTTTGCATTTGTTACTTCTCCTCCTGGAATGCTTTCCATTTCTTCCCATAGCTGAGTTCCCCTATTTCAGGTCTTAATTGTTACTTCCTCAGAGAGGCTTTCTCTAGGAATCTACCTACAATAAGAACACACTGATGCTCTATCCACATTACCCTATATTATTCATTTCATTTAAAATCAGTTGAGCCACAAGAAGTAACATTTTTGTGGTTGTTTTAGAAATGATTTACTTATTATTCAGCCTAGTTCTATCGAAAATATTCTCATTTGTAAAGAGCAGAGACCTTTGTTGTATATCTTGTTCCCAAAGCCACAAACTATGCCCAGTACATGCATTATGTATGTAGTATGCATAATACATACATAATATGTAATACGTCTCTCGCATATGTCCCCTAAAGTGAATAAATGAATGAGTATGTGAATGAATGTTTAGAGTCTATAAATCATTAGTTGGGAGATTTGGCCTAGTCAGAGAAGTCAGGAGGGTTTCCAAGTTGAAGTGACAAATGAATACAAATTTGAGAACATTGTAGACATGATAGTTTTGTTTCCGACAGTGAGCACTTAGGGGAGGAAGAAGTTGAATGTTTCTGGCAAGAATGATGGTATATGCAAAGATCCAGCAGTAAGAGGGAGCTGGGTGCACTGCAGGAACAAACAAAGGTCTCCTATGGGCGTGAAGCTAAGTGGGCAAGAGGACTAGTGGTACAGGTGGTGACACATTTCCAAGTTGTTCCTCAGTGCGATCTTTTTTTAAGTAGAACTTTATGTGGAATTCTTGCATTCCCAAGGCTCACCCACACTTCCTGCCCTTCTGTTCTGTGAGGACCCACAGATATACGTATAACTTACCAAATAAACCTGACAATATGGGAAGGCATAAATTCTTAATGGTGAACTGATTCCCTGGAATTTGTTTATAGGGCTATTCTTCTCTGGAAGGAGGGCTTACCTCCTATAGAGTGCTAAGCCCGGGTCTGCCATACTGGGAATTTGGTACTAGAATGTTCTTGGGGAGCTGAGATGGCAGCTCTGAGCAGGGTGTTGGAACACATGGACTTTGATCCCAGGGTTGCGTTGTAAGATCAAAACCCTCATGCCTCAATGTTCAAATAAAACACTGAACCCATTGGTCTCATCTCCCTCTATGGCTCATGTATAACCTACTTTTCAGAGCTCAAGCTTTCTGGGGGTGGGGGGAATGGAAATGGGGAAGGCAGAATACAGAGCCCATATGTTATTCCAGAGGGAAAAAGACCTGAAATTGAATTCTAGTTCTGTCTGTTATTACCAAAATGACCATGAGTGAAGTATCTCACCTCTCCAAGGTTTAAGAATTAAATGAAATCCTATATTCCCAGTCTTGGAACAGTACTTGGCAAACAGTGATGGCATAAATGAAATAATCTTATTATTATTATTATTATTGTTATTACTATTTTTGTAGTGGCTAATATTACCATTCTGTAAATTGGGTTTCTAATCAAGACTTAGTTCTGCAGTCACTCTGAAACAGTGATTCTTGCCTGGAGGCAATTTGCTTGCCACAGGGAACATTTGGTAAGGTCTGTGGATAGTTTTGTTGTCACAACTTGGTGGGAAGTACTAGCTTCTCAGAGATAGGAACTAGAGATACTGCCAGAATTGATAATTCACAGGACAGCCCCTTGCCTCACTTCACAGCGCAGAAGTAACTAACATAAAATGTAATACCGCTGCAAGTAAGACACTCTACAATATCAGTCACTGTAACTTTCCCAGGGGAGCATAAAGTTTAGGCCTTTGTCTTTGTTTCCATATTTGCTTGCCTTCCCTGGCTCCCACTGACTCAAGCAATTATGGCTTGCCTGAATATGGTAGGCAATAAATAATATTTTTATTAACCGAATGCAGCAAAAGAAATGATTTGTCTCCCTGAACCCTAATTCAGTTAATTTTTGCGAGGAATATTTGGTGAATTGTGAATATATCTGTAGTTAGAATTCAGATTACAAGGTTTCAGAGTTGAATTAAATTGGCCTTTCAGCCTCCTTCTCTTAATTTACTAAGTGTTTAGAAGGAGTAAGTTTTGATAACTGCAAACCTCTTAGGCAAAAATTTCATCTCTAGTGCATGTCATCAGTTTAGCTACAACGTTAAACTGTTTTACTTTATTTGTTCCTTTCTGTTCCTTGAAAGAAAGATATATTTGGAAGAAACTTTCTGCTTGAAAGACTGTTACACAAGTAGCCTGTCATACTCTTGAAGGGGAGGATGCTGACTTATGGGACATGACAGTTTCATGGACCTAAGGTTTAAGAAACTCACACAAAGTCAAGTGAAAAAGCTATTTTCAAGAGGGAGAGAAGCACTTAGGTACTAATGAGGAAAAAGTGGACTGTCCTTCTGAATCCTGGCTGCATGTAAGAATCATGTGGGGAGATTAAACACATATATTGCCTAGACCCTCCCTCCCTCATGATGTTAAGCAAAATTTCTGGGTTGAGTCTAGGTAGAAGGTTACAAAGCTCTCCATGTGGTTTGTATATACTGCCAGAGTTGAGAACCTGTGGTTTAACTGAAAAAATAAATGACTCTTACAATAACATTAGAGCTAATTCAGAGAGCTATACTAGGCAATATTATGAGTTTTTAACTTGCAAAATTAATAGACATTTTGCTATACAGGGGAACAAAAATTTTGCACAGCATCATTGATATTACACTTATATTTTCCCTGTCAATTTTCAAAGCCACATGTATATTTCATTCTCAAAACTACCTCCAAGAGTAATCAGAAAGCATATTCCGGTTTTTTAGGTGAAAAAAAGTGAGCTCAGAAAACTCACTTGACTTACCCAGATTCGAATTGGTTGATTTCTTCCTTCTTTGCTCTCCTTGTTTATTTCTTCAACCAGGTACCCTGAGTGTCTGTGTGATGTAGGCTTATGAGTTAACTACTTCAGGAATTACAGCAGCAGGACCCAGCATTTCAGGCAGGAGAACATGGCATCATCAGTCAACTGAAAGAACAGGTGTCCTGTGAGAAGGTTCCTGTCCTGGGGTGCTGCTGCAGAGACTTGATAGTTTTCAATCCATTGGAACTGGTGTTGCCTGCTCTACAGGTCTCAGTTCCTTGTCTTCAGCTTCATGACCTTCTCTCCAATCCAGGCATTCAAGCTGTTTCAACACGAAGTCCTCTTTGTTGGATTTTGTTGCTGTTTGGTTGGGCCTGTCATGGTTCTATCTCCCGGAACGTGACTCTCCCACGTTCCTCGGCTCCAACTGTCAGATCGTTCTGTGTCTCCAGCCACTATATCGAGCATGTGATCAACGGTTGGCCAATCTGGTTTCTCTGCTCATGATGATGGGTCTAAAATGGGGATGTATGTTTCCAGTGTGGCCAATCATCAATCTTCTATGGAATTTCACTTGAAGATACAAGGAGACGGTGTATCTTTCTTGCTTCTGGATCTTGAGCTGTGAGATGCCTTCTTTTTTTTCTCTTGAAGAGCGAGTTGTCTGTGGCGGGAGACACTAAGGTCAGCTACAAAGAGGAGCCACGACAAGCAGAACCAGGTTGGGGAAAGAGAGGGAATTTGAAATATATGGTGCTGTGACCCAGATCCACCTATGCCTTGGATTTCCTAATTAAGCTAATAAATATTTCTTGGAGTATCAAGGGAGTATGAGTTATATTTGTCCACTTTGTAACAAAATAATCTGATTATTATACTTCATGTCTTAAAGACTTGGGGTATTTGAGTATACATTTGCTTAACCAGTTTTAACTCATAGTGCTATTACACATAATTGAAAAATCTTAAGGACAGTCCTCCTCCAACCGTAACTTTTAGCCTTGGCGACAAAGGACATTCCTCTAAGGATCATGGAGTATGAAGAATATTTTAGTCCAGTGATTCTCAAAGTGCTGACCTGGACCAGCAGCATCAGCACCATAGGGGACTCATTAGAAAAGCAAATTCTCAGGCCCTTCCCAGGATTTACTGAATTGGAAACTCTAGATGGAGCCCAGCAATCTGTGTTTTAACAAGCCCTCCAAGTGATCCTAATGCATGCTAAAAGTGGAGAAGTAATGTTGTAGACTCAAAACATGCCTTCCTCCTTTTATTAGAGGTATTGAGTGATGATATTTAAAATATTTGTCACACACACACACACCTTCCTTGTTTAAACAATTTGCCAGACCTAAATAGCCTGGAAATGTCTTAAACTATTTCTTTCAATAATAACAATAAACAGGGGTGCTGGGTTGGCTCAGTCACATAAGCCTCTGACTCTTGGTTTCTGCTCAGGTCATGATTTCAGGGCTTGTGTTCAGTACAGAGTTTGCTTGGGATTCTCTCTCTCCCTCTGCATTTCACCCCTTCCCCAGTACTTTCTCTCAAATAAATAAATAAAATCTCTTAATAATAAAAAATAATAACAATAAACAGTAAACTTATTTAATGCTTATTATGTACCAGGGATCATACCACTTTCTTTACATGTATTACCTCCTTTTTGAAAGTTGGTAGGGGGGAATATTTTTGGAGTCACTATATGAAATGAGTTCTAGATACTTTGGTAATAATCCCTAGATTAGTGACACAGTAGGTACATTTCCTCTATTTGCGGGAGCATTTTTATGCCCCTCCTTATTCTCTCAGAAGATATGACATAATTTGAAAGAACCAGTGAAAAATTTGTGATGATGATAAAGGAGAAGTTTTGTAAGGAGATTAGGAATGGAAATTTCTTGCAAAGAATTCAGTATTTGCCTGTTATTACATAAGCATGTGTGACCCAGATGGAATCAAGGCACAATTCACAAGACAACTGTCATAAATATGGTCATTTGAAGCTGTTAACAATGGTCTGATGCTTTGGAAAGGGAATCATATACTATTTATTTGGTTGTTATTATTTTGAACATTTGAACAATTAGGTTCTCCTGTAGTAGTTTTAAATGCTGAGCCATACCAGCCAAATGAATATCTTAAGAATTACCTAAGGGCTAATGGAAAGTATACTTCTCTTTATGTTTGTTTGTTTGTTTTTTAAACATGATTTTATTTATTTATTTATTTGAGAGAGAGTGTGAGAGAGGGAGGGGACAGGGAGAGGGAGGATCAGACTCCCTGTTGAGCAGAGAGCCTGAAGCTAGGCTTCATCCCAGGACCCTGAGATCTGACCTGAACCAGAGGCAGACACTTAACTGACTGAAACACCCAGGTGCCCAAGTATACTTTTCTGACTCTCAATTAGATGATCTGGGTGAGCCCAGGAAGCCACATTATAGGAAAAGGCTTTTCAGCTAGATCAGCAACCGCTTTAAATCAAGATCATTGGTTTACAAACTACTGTGGACTGATTGTTAGGGGAATCATCATGAGGGCTATGGGCACTCTGTCAATGACTGCTGCTTTTATCTGTTTTACATTCTGAATTTTGGTACGAGGGTTTATTTAAAGAAAGATGTACTACAGTTTTTTAAAATCACTATTTTGGTTTATTCTACTGTTTAGGTTTATAGGGAGATTGGGACCAGAGTCCAAGCCTTCTGCCTCCCATTACAGTGCTCTGCCTGCAGTAGAGAGCCGATCAGGATCAAGAGTGTTTGTGGAAAAAGAGTTTTCTCGGTGCTTTCTAGCTTTCCAACTATGAGGCCAGTTTAGGGATATGGTCATTTGGTCAGGTCCTACATGGGTTTCTAACTTGGAATACCATTTAAAGTTTGACATTTTCTGACCTTCCTATGTTCATTCACAGAAATCTGCTCAGGTACTGCTGCTCTATGGATATACCAATGTCCTCTGGGTGATAGCTGGAAGGAAAATAAAGTTGTAGTAAGCTGAGGGTTTAGAAACAGAGAAACCTGCAGTTTCTTTCTTCCTTTTTTTTTTTTTTTCTTTTTTGAGGTCTCTTCAATTTGGATGTGCATCTTTTTGAGGAAATATAATAGAACCCAGTTTTAAGATTCCTGTTCTGGAAATAAAAACAAAGAAACCCTATTTTATAAAACTTTGAACGAACCAGTATCTGATTATGAGACCTCAACACTGATTTTGGAGTGGAACTGAAACTTATTCATTGACAAACACAGATATCAAGATATTTAAGGCAGAGGTTCATTAAACCAGGGTCCACAGGTAAGTCAGGAAGACATTTGCAAATATGTGTACATATTTATACAAATTTTTGTATACAAAATTTACACATATTTGTACAAATCTGTGTACAACCCTATCCCTTTTAACACTTCTCCTCCCCCACACACACATGCACACATATATTCTGTCTCAGAGAGCATGTTTCTAAGTTTCCTTTGTAAATGTGAGACAAGTGTCAGAAAAATAATTGTTATGGTCCTCCTTAAGAACTGGGTTACCAGGGCACTTGGGTGGCTTGGTGGGTTAAAGCCTCTGCCTTTGGCTCAGGTCAGGATCCCAGGGTCCTGGGATCGAGCCCCACGTTGGGCTCTCTGCTCAGCGGGGAGCCTGCTTCCTCTTCTCTTTCTGCCTGCCTCTCTGCCTACTTGTGATCTCAGTCTGTCAGGTAAGTGGATGAAATCTTACAAAAAAAAAAAAAAAAAATAGAACCGGGATACCTTCTGTTGGTAACTCCATATATCCATCTATTAATCTACCACGGGCTGGTTTAGTGCTCAACAGATGACTGCAAGGCCTTAAGATACTGCTTTCCTTAAACAGCATGGTTCATTTGGGTTTTTGTTTGTTTTGTTTTAGTGGGAAGAAAAGATACGTAAACTGAAATAAAAACCAGGCTTGTTTTGCCACATGTTCAAATACTTGCCCCAAGCAGTCCTAAACCAGGAATTGTGCCTCTTGTTAAGATAATATGTTCCATTATACTACCCAAAGGAGAGGGTAACAAGTTACCCTGGATTCTTCAGCATAACAGAACCAATGGGATGTGCACATACTGAGAGAGATTACAAGGAATTGGCTCACATGAGTATGGAGGTGAGCAAGTTCCAAGATCTGTTGGGTGAGTTGGCTAATCGGAGACTATGATGAGTCCATGTGTAGTTCCTGTGCAATCCGAGAGCCTGAGAGCTGGGCATTGCCAAAGAGAAGGTAGGTCTTTTATGGACTTCCAGCTAAGTAGAAAAATGATCGGAACTTTACATGTGGGCAGACTCCAAGGTTAAGTGAAATTGGTAGAAGTGTTCTAAATGAGACTGTGTTTCTCCAAGCCTGAGTGTTAGGAAATTAAAGTCACAATAGTATTTAAAGTATTTTCTGTGTACTTTAAATATTAGCATTCATAAGTTTGTCATTAAATAGTTCGACATAACTTTCCAAGTAACCTTATGGAATAAAAAAAAAATCACATTTGCCTATAAATTATGCCAGAGCAAAGAGAGATGATAATGGAGGGGACTTGTTTTCACTATAGTACAGTAATTTAATTTTACTTAGACCTGTAATATATTGTTCCTTTAAAGGCCTTGCAACCCCAACTCTCAGTATGGAGCCCCGTATGTAGTTGGGGTGCCTGTGTCTGATGAAATTCTCTGTTGGCCTAGGAGATTATTTCCAAACACCTTTGTTCTTTTGTGCCTGCTCCATAAATCTTTATACCACCATACTTTGAATGTGGCATAAGTATCAACCCACAAATAAGGAAGTAGATTCTGATGGAGCTATATAATCAAAAGTAATTTTCCGTTTGCAACTATTCCACGCAGGAAAAAAAAAAAAAAATTGAAGTTGTTCAGTTACTTCCATTGTCTAATATTAGTATTCTTTTTTGAGAGTTGTCAGATAAAGACAGGGAAAAGCTGAAATAATAATATCCTGTATCATTTTATTTTTTATTTTTGTATCTCTCCTCTGACTTACTGCCTGTCTCTTTTCAGTATTTCCCACCATCCTTTTATATTGCCTGCTGGGCCAATCTTTTCTCAAATCAAACAGTTTAATTTTCTTATATTTTTCAAATATATTAAAGATGCTCCTGTATTTCTAGGGTTCCTCACAGTTGGGCAACAATCCCATGAGCTCCAGTGCACATGGGGTGAAGGAAAGTGTGCAGCTTTTGGAAGGCTTGGGAAAGGAGCAAAGCTCGAGTCCTAGCATCCTCTATCTGCTGACTATACTTGGGAGGTGAATTGAGACCAAGGTGCAGATAAGGACAGGTCACACAGAGGCATCTGGAGTTTTTCAGAGAACATGGTACAAATTTATCTTCCAGTGAAAACAAATGAAAAACAGAAATGTAAGTTGTGAAAAGTAAATCTTTAGAGAGGCAATTTCTCCCCCCAATCCCAAATCAGGACACAGCGAATTCTAAGTTCAGAGATACAGATGCAAGTGTGGTGCTCTTTAAAGTTGGCAGAGAGAGGTGACAAACCAGAGCAGCCTTGATAGATTTGCCCGGCTCAGAACGTGGGTGCCAGTGCTCCTGGACAGTTGAGGGGGACAGCCTAGCACATATTTCATGCAATGAGAGTCCAGAGGGCCATAGAGCAAGAGGGATTTGCATTATGACCTAAGTCTTATATTCTCTGTATTGCTGCCCCAACTCCTTGACTTGGGAATGAGGCTGCTCTTAGTGTAGACACAATCCGCTTGCCTGACACTTGATGGCATTCCCTTGTACATCACCTTCCAACATAACCAGAAATAGCAGTAACAAAGACCAACCTATATTGCATGCTTAATATTTGTCAGGCACATTAGTAAGTGCTTTGCATGCATTATCTTACTGGATCTTCCCAGCAATACAGGGAGCTATCTCTATTACCTCTCCACACACAAGAAGATGAAGTTGAACAATAGGAAGTACATTGTCCATTCAGCTACAGAGTGTGGGAAAAGGGATATGATTCCAGCAGAACTAGCTACATAATTGGCAAGATCCTTTGTTGGAAAATAATGACATTTAAAGCATCTTTGTTGAGGTATACTTGATATTAAAAACTGCCAATATTTAATGAATATCATTTGATGTGTTTGGACACAGGCATACACCTGTGAAACCATCCCACAGTCAAAGTAATAGACCCATCACCTCCGCAAGACGACCTTGTGTCTCTTTGTTTTGTTTTTGTTTTCATTTGTGCGTATGTGTAAGTGTGTGATGAGAGCATTTAACATGGGATCTACGTTCTGAATAAATTTTAAGTGATCAGTGCAGAATTGTTAAGTATAAGCTTTATATTGTACAGCATGTCTACAGAACTTACTCATCCTGTATAACTGGAACTTTATAGTCATTGAATAACTCACTTTTCCCTACTCCCAGCCCCTGGCAACCCTCATTCTTTTCTTTCTTCTATGAGTCTGCCTATTTTAGATACCTCTTAACTGGAATCAGGCAATAATAGTTGTCCTTCTGTGAGTGGCTTATTTCACTTAATATAATGTGCTTCAGATGAATATGTGTTATCACAAATGGCAGGATTCCATTCTTTTTAAAGGTTTAATAGTATTCTCTAATATGAATATACCACACATTTTCTTGATCCATTCAGCTGTTATTAGACGTCTGGATTGTTTCCCTCTCTCGGCTATTTTGAATAATGCTGTAATAAAAATGGTGGTGCAGATATCTCTTCGAAGTATTAATCTCAATTATTCTGGATATACACTCAGAAGTGGGATTTCTGGATCATTTAGAGTTATAATTTTAATTTTTTGAGGAATCTCCATACTGTTTTCCATAGTAGCTGCAACATTTTACTTTCCCATCAACAGTATGCAAGGGTTCCAATTTCTCTACAACCTCATTAAGTTTTTTTTATCTTTTGGGTTTTTTGTCTTTTATAATAGTTTTCCTAACAGGTGAAGTGGTAGATCATTGTGCTTTTGATTTGTATTTCCCTTAGTTGTATTGAGCAATGTTTCATATACCAATTGGCCACTTTTGTCTTCTTTAGAGAAATGTTTATTTAAGTCCTTTGCCCATTTTTAATTAGTTAATTTATTGCTCCTGAATTATAGGAATTACAGGAATTGCTTACATATTTTGGATATTAGCCCCTCATTTTATATATTTGATATATATATATACATATATATGTATATATATATATTCTCCCATTTTGTAGGTTGCTTTTTCATTTTATAAGTTGTTTCCTATGCAGAGCTCTTTAGTTTGATATAGTTCCACTTATCTAGTTTTGCTTTTGTTGCCTGTGCTATTGGTATCATATGCAAGAAATCATTGCTAAGACCAACATTAAGAGGTTTTCTTCTGGGGTACCTGCATAGCTCAGCATTAAGCACCTCCATTTAGATCAGGTCATGAACCCAGGGTCCTGAGATCAAGCCCTTCAAGGAACTCCCTGCTCAGCAGGAAGCCTGTTTCTCCCTCTCACTCTTCTCTGGCTTGTCTTCCCTCTCTTGCTGTCTCTATCACATAAATAAATAAAATCTTGAAAAAAAAAAAGTTTTCTCCTACATTTTCATCTAGGAGTTTTATAATTTCAGTTCTTACATTAAAGTCTTAGATCCATTTTAAGTTTAATTATTTTCTATAATGTGAAAGATAGGGGTCCAATTTCATTCTTATGCATATCATTATCCAATTTTCACAACACCACTTATTGAAGAAACTGTCTTCTCCCTGTTGTGTATTCTGGCATCCTTGTGGAAGATCAATTGGCCATGTATGTGTGGATTTATTTGGGGTCTCTCTCTTCCATTCTATTGATCTATAGGTCTGCCTTTATGTCAGTGCCATATTGGTTTGATTAGGGTAGCTTTGTTAATATATTTTTAAATCAAGAAGTCAATGGCTCCACTCTGCATTGGTTTCTCAAGATAACTTTGTCTATTTGGAGTCTTTTGTGGTTCCATATGATATTTAGGGTTTTTTTTTCTATTTCTGTGAATAATGTTATTTAATTAGGATAGCATCGCATCTTTAGATTACTTTTGGTAGTACAAGTATTTTAATTATACTCATTTTTTCAATTCATGAACATGGTATGTGTTCTCATTTATTTGTGTTTTCTTTAATTTCTTTCATCAATGTTTTATCATATTCAGTATAAGCATCTTTCATCACCTTGGTTAAATTTATTCCTAAGTATTTTATTCTTTTAGACATGACTATAAATGTAATTGTTTTCTTAATTTCCTTTTTGGATAGTTTATTGCTAGGATATAGACATGATACTGATCTTTTAAAAAAGTTTAATTTATTTAAGCAATCTCTATACCCAATGTGGGGCTCAGCAGGCGTTGGTGGTATAGTGGTGAGCATAGCTGCCTTCCAATGTGGGGCTCAAAGTAATGACCCCAAGATCAAGAGTCAGATGCTCTTGCAACTGAGCCAGCCAAGCACCCCCTGAAACTTATTTTTGTATGTTGATTTTGTATCCTGCAAATTTACTGAATTTGTTTATTAGTTACAATATTTTTGTTTGTTTCGGAGGAGACTTAAGATAGAAGTCTCATTTTTTCTGCATATAAGATCATGTCATCTGTAAATAGAGTTAATTTTATCTCTTCCTGTGTAATTTGGATGCTTTTATTTCTTTTTCTTGCCTAATTTCACTGGCTAGGAATTCCAGTGCTATGTTGAAAGAAACTAGCAAGAATGGGAGTCTATGTTTTGTTTTAGAAATAGAGAAAAAGATTTTAGTATTTTACCATTGAGTGTAATGTTATTTGTGAGGTTTTCTTATACGCCCTTGAGTATGTGGAGGGAAATTCCACCTATATATAGTTTGTTGAGTGTATGATAAAACCGTTAAATTTTGTCAAATGCTTTTTCTGCATCTATTGACATAACTATATGATTTTTATCCTTTGTTATATTAGTATGGTGGATCACATTTATTTATTTGCATATGTTGAAACATCCTTGCCTTATAGAGATAAATCCCACTTGATCATGTTGTATGATCCTTTTAGTTTGTTGTTGCATTTGGTTCACTAGTTTTGTTTAGGACTTTTTTGTCCATCAAGATTTTGGTCTGTAATTTTCTTTTCTTATGGTGTCTTTATCTGACTTTGAAATGAGGATAATGCTGACCTAGTGAAATGACTCCGGGAATATGCCCTCCTCCTCATTTTCTTGGAAGATTTTGAGAAGGATTACCATTAATTCTTTAATTGTTTGGTAGAATTCACCAAGTAAACCATCTGGTCCTAGTAGTTGTTGTTGTTGTTTAGGAGGCTTCAATTATTGTTTCAGTGTTCACACTTGTTATTGGTATGTTCAGATATTCTGTTTCTTCATGATTCACTCTTGGCTGGTTGTATATCACTAGGAATTTATTGATTTCTTTTAGGTTATCCTATTTTCTGGCATAGAATTGTTCATATTAGGCTCTTATCATCCTTCCTATTTCTGTGGCATCAGTTCTAATGTCTTCTTTTACTTACAATTTTATTTATTTTAGTCTTTTTTGTTAGTCTAGCTAAAGATCTATCAATTTTAGGGGCGCCTGAGTGGTTCAGTGGTTTAAAGCCTCTGCCTTCAGCTCAGGTCATGATCCCAGCGAGGGTCCTGGGATCGAGCCCCACATCGGGCTCTCTGCTCAGCAGGCAGCCTGCTTCTTCCTCTCTCTTTGCCTGCCTCTCTGCCTACTTGTGATCTCTGTCTGTCGAATAAATAAATAAGATCTTTTTTAAAAAAAGATCTATCAATTTTTCTTTTAAAAAGCAAACTTTTTATTTCATTGATCCTTTTTTCTCTTGCTCTTATAGTTTCTATTTCACTTATTTCTTCTCTGATCTTTATGGTTTTTCCTCTGCTAACTTTGAACTTGTTTTTCATTTTCTAGTTCCTTGTGGTATAAAGTTAAGTTGTTAATTTGAGAGCTTTCTTATTTTTAAATGTAAACAAAGAGTATTCTTTAAGTTAAAACTAAGGGACACCAAACACCCACTTGAAAGCAAATAAAAGTATAGGGGTGTCTGGGTGGTTTGGTTGTTAAGCATCGTCCTTTGGCTCAGGTCATGATCCCAGGGTCCTGGAACTGAGCTCCATATTGGGCTCCCTGCTCAGCAGAGGAGTCTGCTTCTCCCTCTCCCAATCCCCCTGCTTCTGTTCCCTCTCTTGCTGTGACTCTCTCTGTCAAATAAACAACTAAATTTTTTTTTGAAAAAAGGAAAGCATATAAAAGTATAAAACTCACAGGCAAAGGTAAGTATATAAACAAATAACACTGAAGTAACAAGTAACATTGAATGGTGGCATATAAATCATTTTTACTTTTAGTATAAAAATTAAAAGACAAGGGTATTAAGAATAATTACATAAAAATTTAATAAGGGACACAAAATATAAAATGACATGAATTCTGACTTTGGTAGTATGGCATGCATTAAACCATGGGAGTTGGCAATGTCCCACTCAAAACCTTAATCAAAAATGGACACCTGTGAAGCTTAGCTAGTTTTTTTCTTATTCTTCCTTCAAGAAGGAAACCTACCCAACAAAAGGCTTAGAAAAAGACTTTTCTGATGCCAGCTTCTCAAGGGAATCTTGTGTCCTCCAATTCACATTATTTTAACCCTTTAAAATAGACTATGCTGGATTCTGGAACTCCTGTACCAAAATACTAAACTAATACTTTCTTTACAAGTCCTATCCTTTCTCAGTTCTCAGGAATAGAGGTCTGTAACTGGCCCCAAACACAGTACAGCATTTACCAGGACACAACAAGAAATAAAACCTGGAATCATCTGCTCATTCACAGCTATTCCTCATTATGGAGATAATAATGTCAGGGCTATTAGAAAACAAAATCATGGTGGATTTGGAAACTATCTGGTTTTCTAAATTCATTCCAATGTAACTGATTAATTCTCTACAACATGCCTCTTTTATTTCCTTTCTTGTATTCTTCTCTCTCTCCCCTTCTATTTCTGCCTAACCCAACAGTCTCCTCTCTCTGTGAGAGAGTTGCTTTGCTCTGCACTTCTGTACGTCAACCTCACCTCTTGTACAGTCCATTCTTGTCCTCCCATTTTCTCCACCCTCTTTCCTCTGAGTTATTTTTTCCTCCTCTACCAGTCTGTAGTCCTGGATGTCCATTTACCACCGTGTTAGTCTCTGAGAAGGTATTCACTCCAGTGAGGTACCAGTTTTTACATTTGGGGTATTTTGTTCTGGTAATCATGTCATTTTCCAGTGCAAACATAGTGAGGTTCAATGAGCTATATTAAAGTGTACATGCCCTTTGAGACACTGTCTAAATCAAATCAGGTATTTCCATTATCACAACTTGAGTAGCAGCAACCAGCAGTACTCTGCCCTTGGAGTGTCTGTTCTCATTCAGACCTGACCATGCATTTATGAGTTAATATTTGAATACCACAAAACTTTTTTTTTTTTTTTTTTTACTATATTTGAAAGTAGTAAAGTGATGGTGATTTTATCTTTTTATTTCCATTATAAGGGATCACAGGTGGCATCTACTGTGGCCCAGACATGCATATTACTGGAAGATGTCTGCTATTTTTATAGCTGTGGCTTGGAGCTTTCCTACAATGCTAATGAGATAAAGTACTATGCTCTTAGTTTCTGTAGTGATTTTCTTATCAGTCGTGGGATCTAAAATACCTGCAGGAAGACATTAGTTAACGGTTGCTCCAGGCAGCTTAATCTGTTTTCCTCTCCTTTTATTTTCTTTCATTTTTATTTATTAGTTTACTTATTTTGAGACAATTTAATATCTTATTTGGGCTAGGTTTGCTCAAGGAAGTCAAAACTATTGAAAAGAACTATACCCATCAAATTTCAGAGAGAGGAGGTAGAAAAAGGAGGAAGGTTACAAAGAAAAGGAGCCTGATGATTACATAAATAAATTAGACAAGAGTTAAAAGATTTCAGAAGAGACAAGGGAACTATCAATCTGTTTCCTCTTTCTTCAAAAAGCTTAGCAATATGATTTTATGTCTTTCAAATAGATTCTAAACAGTATTCTTCTAAATTAAAAGTTTGAGAAAAAAAAAAGTAGAGAAAGAAATTGACCTCCTTTTGCAGTAAGTATACCTGAGCAATGAAAAACCCTGAGTGGAAGGAAAGGGGCAGAGGGGCAGATTTTTAAAAAGTAATAGGCGGGGGACATGGGTGGCCCAGTTGGTTAAGCATCTGACTCTTGATTTCAGCTCAGGTCATGATCTCAGGATCTTGAGATAAAGCCCCACTCTGGACTGTAGAATCAAGCCCCTCACCGGGTTCTCGCCTGATTCTCTCTCTCTCCTTCCCTCTGCTCTTCCTGCCAGCTGGCACGCGCTCGCTAAAGAAATAATTAAAAAATAGTCTTGTTTAATCATTGAGCCATGAGTTAACATTTTCAATTTGGCTCCTAGTTTCTCTTTCCTTCTTTCTTTCTTTCTCTCAAGAGTTTGAAAATGAAAGGAATCTGTTATTGGCTTTATTGCCATGATCAAATATTCCAGGGATTCTTATGCCTGAGATTTAAATTTTACACAAGGCACTTTGCTTTCCAATTGCTGGAAGAGATTGGTTTATGAGATATGAGCAAGTTCAATTTAAAAAATATATATATATTTGAGCTTTTGGTCTGGGTACATAGCACCGGGTTAAAGAATATACAAAAGAAAGGAAGACAACAAACGAGGCATATGATCAGCAATGTGGAACAATTTGGGAGCTCTCTGAAACAGCCCATGGTGGAGTTCAAGCGTGGCAATACTGTAACTACTTAGGGAAATTGGAGGAGCCAAGGCTTGAAGAAAGTTAAAAGGGCAAGATTGTTTCAAATAAGGCCCAACGGAAAGAAAGAGCCCTGTAGGCATGGGAAACAGCCTCAAACCAGTCTGGACGTGGTAAACTTCACCTGAGTTTGTAAGCATGGTGAGGATTGCTGCCACATGTCTCAGATAGCATGAACAAGTGCCATTGAAAGCTAGTGAGTAGTAGGTGAAAATGAAACTGTGTATTTGTTGGGAATGGGGTGAATCTGGGTGGCTTTGTTGGTTAAGCATTGGGCTCCTTGATCAGCAGGGAGCCTTAAGGAGCTTGCTTCTCCCTCTGCCTGCTGTTTCCCCTGCTTGTATGTGGTTTCTCTCTCTCTCTCTGATAGATAGATAATAAATAATAAATAAAATCTTTTTAACAAAAGAAATTGTGTATGTCCTATACATACTTATTAAAGGTCTTGTGGATACGGAGCATCACTTTAACAGTTGGGTTTTACAAAAATAAGATGGATTTGATACTCTAGAGTCTCAAGGTCTCCTGAAAGAACCAAACAAGTAAGTCAATAATTATAAAATTAGTATAATATATACAAGAATAGAGATTTTTAACATCTCCTAATGGCAATAAGAAAGTGTATTTATCTAGGTGGCAACTGCTAGAAATAAATATAGTTTTGTGGAGGCCGAGAAAAATTAAGGCCATCCCACCTCAGGTTTAGCCTTAGCATAAGTACAGCCATCTTAGCTCCCACAGCCATCTCAGACCCCTGTGCCCAAGGGCTGAACTTTCCCCTACTTTACTTTAGTTCCAGAGACCCCCCCCCCACCCTGCTTTAGTAACAGGAACCCATAAATACCCCTGCCTTAACTAAGTTCGGGGTCCAAGTCCCTACTCCGCTGTGTCGGGTATACTTGGTCCCAAGCTTAAGCTTGTTAAATAAACCCTCGTGTGATTGAATCGGTGTTGGCTCCTTGGTGGTCTCTCAGACGCGAAAACTTGGGTACAACATTTGGAGATTCCACCGAGGTCTGGGAGACTCCCAGGACCCCAACCCGGAGGGTCTTGCGCCGGCTGGTGAGTGCACTCGTTTTCATCTATTTGCACGCATACTTTGGGAGCTCCAATTACTCGTAGGAATTCCAACTTATTTCTGGGTCGACATTGGCTCAAGCAGATGTGTGGTGGGCCATCGACCGGGGGTCTTGGGAGACGTCCCTTGCCCCCACAGGGGGTTCGAGTCCCCCGCCATTTCAGGGGGGTTCGAGTCCCCCTAAGTGGTCACCAGGGGGTTCAAGTCCCCCACCGTTTCAGGGGCTTTGAGTCCCCCTAAGCAGTCACTAGGGGTTTAGTGGTCCCCCAAGGCAGCCAGGGGGTTCGAGTCCCCCAGGTGCTCAGGCATCTTGTTTTTGTTGTCTGTTGTGCTGTTTGTTGATTTTATGGGGATTTTTGGAAGAGACATCCCTTGCCCCTTTGGAAGAGACGTCCCTTACCCCCGCCTGGAGGACAAGATCCGCATCTGTGAGGAGAGCTGGCTGCTGTTGTGGTCAGATTCTCCCTTAACTTCCTTTCAGTTTTGTCTTTGTGGCCACGCAGGATCTTTTGCCTGTGAGTGAGTGTGAGTTTGAATGTGTCCTTGTTAATTGTCATTGGTGTCTTTGTCTTGTTGTGGACTGAGGCTGTGTGAGTGTGTTCTTGTTAACTGTCATTGGTTGTCTTTGTTTTGTCTTTTTGTTGCTTGTTGTGTCGCTCGTCTCTAGGGGACTGAGAAAATCCCCACTGGCGAGTGTCTCTAGGGGGCCGAGAATGGTAATAAGACCACGAAACTTGATGCCCTCTCTCTGTTCCTGTTCTTATATAAAGTTGTCTCTCTTGGGCACAGGATGGCCACCTCAGTCAGCAGGACGGCTGCCAATCTTGACTCCCATGTGAGGTTTCCTCCTGACTGATCTAATGTGATCTCCTCCACATCCCTGGTCTAGCCACTTCTGGTCGTGGGCTCTCCATTGGGAGCCGGCCGAAACCAGTACCCAATTGAATTAAAATGCAACCGGGGACCTTTTCCTAAGGAAGTTGGCTGTATGGACCACATGTGATGGAATGTCACCTAGACCGTGATGGATTTCAGTCTTTACTGTTTCTTGTCAGTGTCTTCTACTAACTACTTAAAGTATACCTTCATTGCTCAAACCTAGGCCTTCATTGCTCTACACCAGGACCCCGATCTAAGGGCCTTTTGCAAAATAAACCTTCTAATAAACCCAGGTTGCTGGGCCATCCCTAACAAAGGGGACTCTGACTTTATTTATGTTCTTCCTAGGGGCGCCTGGGTGGCTCAGTGGTTTTTGGGCTGCTGCCTTCGGCTCGGGTCATGATCTCTATGTTCTTCCTAACTAAATGAGTGAGGGCTTTTCCCTCACTAATTTCCCATGTTAATGGCTATAACTGCAGCCAACTGGGGTTGATCTAACTTGAGACAGAGACTTTAAGGAATATTCCCAAGCAGCTGCTGAAATTCCCTTTGTTTCGGGGAAATCCACTGTATTCTCTGGCCCAACATGGACTGCCTAACGCCTTCACCCTTGCTGGTGGGAAAGCATGGCATCTGCTCCTCTGTTGGATTGATGAGCTCTAAAACCAGGAATCCTTTCTCTGCCTCCTGGCAGCGCTTTGCTTCTTCTGTCTCCCCCTTCTCTTATTTCTGCACCAACATGCATGCAGCCTGCATGACTAGCCTCTAGATCATGCACCATGGCTCCTTCCCTCTTCACTGTCAAGGAGCAAGAAGAGCACCCCCTGGACCTAACACCCCCCACTAGAGATCTTCCCATCCATGTCTCAAGTAAACATTCAAAGTGGAGTGGGCCCAGGTGGAACATAAATCAGTATTTGAACTAAGTTAAGTTTGTTGGTTTAATTAAGATGTACCTGTCTTTTAAGTTATTAGCAGTAAATATGAAACTTCAATCAAAGTTTACTGGAGGCCAGGACTGCCTGGGTGGCTCAGTGGATTAAGCCTCTGCCTTTAGTTCAGGTCATGATCTCAGGTTCCTGGGATTGAGTCCCACATAAGGCTCTCTGCTAGGCAGGGAGCCTGCTTCCTCCTCTCTCTCTCTACTTGTGATCTCTCTCTGCCAAATAAATAAAATCTTAAAAAAAAAAATTTATAGGAGGCCAAATAAGCTCATGTTATTTGTTAAAATCTGTTAGCAAAGAAATGACTAAACTGATGGTTAGTTGTCTGTTTCAAAGTTTTAATGGGTAATTGCTGAGATAGCTTTCAAAGTCTTTGGTAACCTGAAAGTTTAAAGTTTTGCTTGGATGACAAATGGAATTAAATTTGTAGGACATTTAGGTCTTTTCCAAAGAGGATAAAATGCTAAGTCATTGATTACTTAACATAGGTTTGTGCTTTTGACTTCTTACAGCAAAGAAAATAAGAATATTTAAATCTGCTAGTAAGCATGGTTTGTGCTTAACTGATTCATAAATTGGCATCTAAAGAATTCTGTTACAACCATTCACATTTGGTTAATAACTGACTAGAGGTTAATAACTAAAAGTGTTTCTAAGAGTACAAAATTCTGCTAACTGTAAAACTGATGGAAATAGAGGAAGAAACTTTAGGAAGGAAATAAAGGAAGATATGTAAGAAAGATTTAAGGAATGGGAGTACATTTTGTTGAAAGTAAAGGAAGGTAATTTTGTCCTAAATGAGATGGTTGTTGGGAAGGAAATGACTTGGGACAAAACGTGAATGCAAAGGAAAGTTGTAGAAGGTTTGTGAAGAAAAATCTTTGGAATGGAATTTAGGATGGTCAGGATGGACTAAGATTGAAATGAATGGGTTTTAAAGGTTCATTGGTGGGGCGCCTGGGTGGCTCAGAGGGTTAAGGCCTCTGCCTTCGGCTCAGGTCATGATCTCAGGGTCCTGAGATCGAGCCCCGCATCGGGCTCTCTGCTCAGCAGGGAGCCTGCTTCCCTTCCTCTCTCTCTGCCTGCCTCTCTGCCTACTTGTGATCTCTGTCTGTCAAATAAATAAATAAAATCTTTAAAAAAAAAAAAAAAAAAAAAATAAAGGTTCATTGGTATAAGACTGAAATTCTCTCTGTTTAAAAGGACAAAGTTTTCTTAGATTAATTGATCTGCTGTTAAGAAAATGTAAATTGTTTTCTCTTTGCCTGCCCAGAAAAACCAGTTTTTATGTTTTGTTTTATCAGATCTTTAACATCCCTAATCCTATCTAAGCAGGTGCTTTAAAAGGTTTTAACAAACTTCCTCAAGATTTAAATCTCTAACTAAGTCTTGATTCTCTTGTAAAAGTTTTATCTTCAAGGAGATTCATAAAAAGGATTTTCAGGACAGCACAGGTATTCAATATCTTTAAGATCAGAACTGAAATGGGTAAGAATTTCCAGAAGTAAAGGCTGCATTCGGACTAAACCGGAATTAACAACATGGGACTAGATGAACTGAAGGAAATTGTAATGTTGTGTCTCTTAATGTTTTGTCTTATTTTAAACATAACTGGTTATGTAATGTTTGCTCTTCCAGACTAGGGAAACTTTTTCTTAAGTTATCTGTAATTTACAGAGAGGTAAAAGTATTCATTTGTAAATGAATCAAGGCATTCAACTTTTCTGCCTATCTGAGCCCTCTGAAACCAAAAGGTCTCAGCAAGTATTCTTTCTTCCATGGCAATCAGTCATTTGCATAAGTTCAATAAGAATCTGTTCTCCTTGTAACAGGACACCATTGGAAACACTAGTTATTTTACCAAGGCTTTGACTGGAATGTCATATTTGAAAAGACTCAGATATGACCAGACAGCTTAAAGGAACTAAGGTTGACTATAAAACCTGGAGCAGTAAAGCCCTTTGGAACTGTTGGCTTGATACCTTGCTTACAGAGTTCCCAGCAGCCTCACTAGGTGAATAAAGAATGTCACTACCTGGCAGAATACTTTGGGAACCTCAGGAAGAGGAATTGGCCCAAATCGACAGGTATTGCAGGCATGTCTGATGGCAAGTATGTGTCTTGGCTTCTGGCCTGGAGAGACTACTAAAAGTTCAACCTAGAGATTCCTTATAAGAAGTTCCAGCAGAGCAGATTCCTAAAGATCTATATAATTATTCACTGTTCTTGCTGAGCTTATGTAAATAATTAGGCCAAGTTTGTTAAGACTGGACCTGATTTGACTATCTCTGGAAATGAGGGTTATTCTAGAGAGAAAAATTATGTTCTAATAACACACCTTTATGGTTGTTAAATTCTAGATTTAATTGTTTTTAAATGTGTGTTTACCTAAACTAGACAACTTGAAGTAAACTTCAAAAAAGTTCATGATAGCTTGTTTAGACGATCTTGCTTTTGCCAGTCAGTCAGCCCTGGATATAAGGAGCATTTTGGGAATTACAAACAGCCTTACCGAGTGCCACAGCCATCTCAGACCCCTGTGGCCAAGGGCTGAACTTTCTCCTAATTTATTTTAGTTCCAGAGACCCCCACCCTACTTTAGTAACAGGAATCCCCACCCTGCTTTAGTAACAGGAACCCATAAATACCCCTGCCTAACTAAGCCCGGGGTCCAAGTCCCTACTCCACTGTGTCGGGTATACTTGGGCTCAAGCTTAAGCTTGTTAAATAAACCTTCGTGTGATTGCATCGGTGTTGGCTCCTTGGTGGTCTCTCAGACGTGAAAACTCGGGTACAACAAGTTCCTTTTTTACTATAATATGCAGATCAGAAAACTGGATTCAGGTACTCTTGTGTGGATGTTATGAGCAAAATCTTAAATGGCAAAGATGCGATTCGTTCTTCCTGCAAATCATGTTCTAATGTGTCCTGACTCCAAAGCAGCGGTCCTTTCATCTGGCCCGTTCAGCCTTAGCATCACTGCTAACAATTTGGGGGTTTGACAAACTTAGGAAGGAGAAAAAAAGGCCTGGAATCAAAAAATGTTTTCGACTCTTAGGACACATTTATAATAGCACACACCCCCACTTAGAGCAGCATAAGCTCTGTAGACTCAGGCTTCTGTCGTTTGAAAGCCAATTGGATTGTTTGAGAGAATGTGGTTTCTGCTGATAATTGGAAGAAGGATAAGAAGGTTATAAACAAACAATAAGCTGAAAAATAAACAACATTTAGAGAACAATTTTATTCGGTATCTCTATTTCTTATAATTAACTCTCCACTCAGTAATTTGTTTGGAACTCAATTTTCAATATTTTTTTTGCAAGTCATAAGATGCTGGGTCTATGGCTACATTAACTATGTTAAGCTACAATACTGAAGTTAAGGTGAAAGAAATGAAAGGCTTTAACAATTGAGTACTATCTGCATTGGAAAATTGTTGTCATCGGGAGAGGAGGAAAATTGGTCACTTTATTTGCAGGCATTACCAAAAATTCAGTATTCATTAATTCATTTACTAAATATTTATTGTTTTTCATTAGCCCGGTATTGCATTAGTCTCTTGTTAAGATTTTAGGATCAGGCAAGTTTTGTCTTTGAAATCTAGTTACACAGTTTACAATAGTTTATTGTAGTAGTAATAATGCTAGCTAACATTTATTGTACCTTTATTATGTGTCAGGCACTTTTCTAAGTATTAACTCATCTAATAATCTTTCACATTTTATGAGGCATTATTCTTATCTTCTGTTTGTAAATGAGGCTACTGAAATTCAGAAAGAGGAAGAAACCTGCCAAGATCATAGAGTCAGACAGCACTCCAATCCAGGCTGCCTGACTTTGGAATCAGGGCTCTTAAAAACTTCGATAAATGGAGCCCACATCTTTTCCATCAACCAACTGGCAAAAATGTATTAAATGTATCCACTTTGTGAATCCTTCTGAATCAGAGACCTTTTCTATATTATCGCCTTATGCTCAGCACCTAGTATGGAGACCATAACAGATATTTAATAAATGTGATTAAATAAATACTTCAAGGAATATTCAAAATATAGAAGAGAAGCTTTCTATTTCAAGCTATTTATAGCCTAATTACCACTGTAGCAATACAATATATTTGTTAAGAAAAAATATTCAAAACTTGGAAATAAAGCCAAAGCATTTATAATACATCCACTGAAAGTTATGCTACTGTACTGTTTAAAAGGCCCATCCAAGAATTGTTAATAATAATCACATAATTATTTTTTAATTAATCAGACTTTAGACCCTAAGCACACGTTTACTTGTAGATTTCTGTATGATAGAAAAGATAACTTAAAATGTTACAATTTTATTGCCCTATAGGGCAGTAACTAGTT
Source organism: Mustela nigripes (assembly GCF_022355385.1). Lineage (NCBI taxonomy): Eukaryota > Metazoa > Chordata > Mammalia > Carnivora > Mustelidae > Mustela > Mustela nigripes. The sequence continues at coordinate 47,814,107 of NC_081558.1, forward strand.
TTCTAGCAATCTAACATTGATTTTTTCCTAAGACATAAATAAATATTCAGTTCCTTACATGATCTTGGGATCAGCTTTACTGTCTTATTGGTCCCTTCATAAATAAATCACTGTGATATAATCATTCTATATTTGTGAGGAGTCACTTTAAAGTTTTAAATTTTATTTTGACCCTTTCCTCATCAGAATGTAATGAAAAATATAGACGATGTCATCTAAACAGTTGTTTATACAGTGATGATAATCATAACTGACAATTATTAAGACACTATTTTAAATGTACTCTATGGATTATCTAATTAAATCCTTAAAGCAAAGTTATGAAGAAAATGCTATTCTTACTCCCCTTTAGATGTTGACGAAAGAATGTGACCTGCTTAAGGTCACTCAACTGAGTTGACGTGTAGAGGGATTTGCTGTCAAACAGCCCGATTCCAGAGACTATCCTATGGCAACTCCTAGAAACACATGATCCCTAACATTCTAATACATTAATTACATTAATGGTTATTAATATATGAATATACAGACAATGGGCTAAACAATGACAAATACCTCTTGTTGAATGTTTGCCATGTAAGGCAATGTGCCAGTGGTTTACACACATTACATGTTAAATTTAATAACATTTAATCCTCACTGAACATTCTGATGTAGCAATTATTCTCATTCCAATTTAACCAAACAGGAAACTAGAGAAATTAGAAATCTAATCTAAGGCCATACCACAGGGGCTCAGATATTCTGGTCTTTATGATAAACCAAGGCCATTTTCTTAAACCCTTTTATTCAATTCTCAGAACATTATACACAGCTAACATATCTTTTAAAATCCCTCATATTGTTGGACCAGGTTCCAGAAAGAGAGGTTATTCAGGTAAACAGTCTTCACATTAGCAGAACATGAGTTAGAGCCATTGAAGTTGTTCACATTCTTCCCTAAGCTTGTCACATCATCTTGGTAAATGAGAATAGCAATGGTGATTGTTAAACCAGAATTTTAGTCATTCAATATATAGGAGATGGGATGCCTGGGTGGCTCAGTGGGTTAAGCCTCTGCCTTCGGCTCAGGCCACGATCTCAACATCCTGGGACTGAGCCCTGCATCAGGCTCTCTGCTCAGCAGGGAGCCTGCTTCCCCCCACCCCCCGCCCGCCCCGCGCCCTCTGCCTGTCTCTCTGCCCGCTTGTGATATCAGTCTGTCAGATGAATAAACAAAATCTTTAAAAAAATTTAAAAAAATATATAGGAGTGGGGCGCCTGGGTGGCTCAGTGGGTTAAAGCCTCTGCTTTCGGCTCAGGTCATGATCCCAGGGTCCTGGGATCTAGCCCCGCATCGGGCTCTCTGCTCAGCAGGGAGCCTGCTTCCTCCTCTCTCTGAATGCCTCTCTGCCTGCTTGTGATCTCTGTCTGTCAAATAAATAAATAAAATCTTTAAAAAAAAATATATATATATAGGAGAAACTATAAGCAGACACTTGAAGATCATTAGCAAGCAGTGACAAGGACACTAGAAACAAGAATAATTTTTATGCAGGAGAATGTTTTACAAGTTAGGGTGGGATAGTTGAAGATTAAGTATGCATTAAACATGGACACTTAAGAAGCTATAAGATTTATCTCAGCCACAGAGAATCTATATAGCTCTGCCACACAGCCACAGTCACACACATGCACACACGTACACACACACACACTCACTCCTGGAAGAATGTACATTCTGTAATTACTACCTTGTATTCATCTCTGCTTGTTGTGATTACCTGGAGTACCTTTGCACCTCCATTCTACTTTCTACTTATGGAAATCCTACTTGCTTATCTGGATTTGCTCCATGCAGACTTCCCTGGAACTCCAGCCCTCCATCATGCCCCAACTCCTTCACCTTTCTATGGCAGAGATTCTCAAATCATTTAAAAACCCTGCTGTTGGTTTATTAAAATGCAGACTGGTAGGCTCCTCACCCAGAGTTTTGAATCAATAGGACTGAGGTAGGATTTCAAACCAAGAGATCCAGAAATCTGTAATTTTAACTAGCCCTCCAGGTAATATTGATCCAGGTGATCTGAAAACCAGATTTTTGCAAAGTACAGTCCTGAGCTTTTAGGATTCAGAGATGAGATGGAAATGCAATTATTTGACCAAAGTGTGAGCATCTAAGCTTTTTTAATCCTTGCTCTCTTCTGTATTTATTTGCCTGCCCATTTCCCTGAATTTTTTATTAAACTGAATCAGGAGTCTAGATAGATAGAAATGAGACTAGAAGGGCAAGAGAAAAAGAGGAGTTTCTCTGCTTAAAAGAGAACCAGAGAAAGATAAAAAATAGGAAGAATACAAAAACGATTATATAAAGAGAAATGGACGGAAAGGTAGCAGAGGGAAAGGCTGGAAAAAGAGAACAGAGAGAAGGGAATAAATTAGGAGTGAAGTAGTTTTGGTACTAGGGCAGTGGTGAGATGTGAGATCCTTGGGAGGGAGGGGGAGAGAGTTGGAGAAGATTTGTTGTGGCTAATGAATGGGCCCCCTTGGATGGTCTTGGGAAGACACAATAAAGACTGGGATATCTTTTATTTGTTTTTAAAGATTATATTTATTCATTTATTTGAGAGAAAAAGTGAGAGAGAGGGCAAGAGAACACAAGCAGGGGAGCAGAAGAGGAAGAGAGAGAAGCAGTCCTCCCGCTGAGCAGGGAGCATGACGTGTGGCTCAATCCCAGACTCTGGCATCATGAGCTGAGCTAAAGACAGATGCTTAACTGACTGAGCCACCCAGGTGGCTCATGACTGAGATTTTTAATTTATTTTTTTACTGTTGGACTATTAAGTGTTTCTCAAATGCAATTCTGTACAGTACTGAGACACATGAGAGCTCCAAAATTTATTAAAGTTACAGGAAAAAAGTAGACTATTCTCAAGATGTTTATTGTCTGATTGTGGAATAAAACACGAGTACAAGTTCCAAAGAATGCAAAAATGCTAATTTGGAAGAACATATACACCCTTATGTTTATCTACATTATTTACAATAGCCAAGGTATGGAAGCAGCCCAAGTGTCCATCAATAGATAAATGGATAAAGAAGATGTAGTATATACTCAAAATGAAATATTACTGAGCCATAAAAAAGAATGAAATCTTACCATTTGCAACAACATGGATGAATCTAGAGGGTAGAATGTTAAGTGAAGTCAATCAGAGAAACACAACTACCACAAGATTTCACTCAAACGTGGAATCTAAGAAACAAATGAACAAAGGGAAAAAAAGAGACAAAACAGGTGGCTATCAGAGAGGGAGGGGTGGGATATGAATGAAACAGGTGATGGGGATTAAGAGTATATTCATCTTGATGAGCATTTAATAATATATGAAATGTTGAATTTCTATGTTGTACACCTGAAATAAATATAACACTGAAAGTTAACAACACTAGAACACAGAAAAAAAAAAGAAGAGGAAGAAGAAGAAGAAGGAGGAGGAGGAGGGGAATGAAACATGAATAAAAGACATGATTTCAAGTGTATTCCAAGTGTGGAAACTGGCCTCACGGCCAGGCCCTGGTTTATCTAGCTGGGAAGTGAGGACAGAGAGGTCTCAGCAGTGGCTAGTCTCACTGTTCGCTAACTTCCATATCTCTTGCTTGATAAGTCTGTAGTCAGACTTATCAATCTGTACTATACTTGCTCTTGAGTAGAGGGACCATGACTTACTCCTCTTTGTATCCCTGTGGCCCAAGAGAGAAGAGAAGAATCACTTTCAGGAAGTGATTATTCAGTCAATATCCCAAGTAAGAAGTAAGGCCAAGTTGAGTTTCCTGTGAACCCATTCAAGCAAAAAAATAATGGAACTGTTTTTATATAGTGATTGTAAGCTTTCAAATGTCATAAAGAATTAAATAGAGATATGCTTCTGTTATCTGTTAAAATAGCTATAGGCTGCATGAGAGGGCAGAAGGAAAGATCATCCTCTTGGGTAGAATCCAGACCCATAACAGTACCCTTGAAAGTATGATATTGCTCTCCGTCATTTTTTTTTTTAAGATTTTTATTTATTCATTTGACAGACAGATCACAAGTAGGCAGAGAGGCAGGCAGAGAGAGAGAGGAGGAAGCAGGCTCCCCACTAGCAGAGAGTCCAATGTGGGGCTCGATCCCAGGACCCTGAGATCATGACCTGAGCCAAAGGCAGAGGCTTTAACCCACTGAGCCACCCAGGTGCCCCTCTCCATCATTTTTTTAACAAAGAAAATGAACGTCACAGACATAGAACAAATTTAATGACACCTTCATCATTGAAATTAAGAAAGATAACTCTTAAAGGAGCATGCGTAAGAGAGGAGAGAATATGAAGAGATAAAAACATTCCCCAGGATTAATTCTTATCCAGGGCACATGATAATATGCAGCCTCTGAATCGCCTTAATTCATCTCTGTCTGTTACCCTGATTCAGATGATAGAGTGGCTCAGTTAAATTGAAATTGAGTTAATCTGACAGCACAAGAGTGGCATTGTTACTGGCTGAAAATCATTAATTTTGATGTGATAAATTTCTTTCTAATGGGGGCATTTTTATTATCTGGTGTTTTGGTGACTTTTCCCAATAATGTCAATATTTGAAGCAAGCCGGAGGAAAAACAAAACAGCCTTATACTCCTTTCTCCATTATCATTATACTTTAAAAACTCCTTGCTGCCCTAGTAAAATGAAAAATTAACAGGATCAAGAACACAACAAACTTCTGATTGTAATGCACCAATTAATCCTGAGGGTTTATCAGCATGTAAACACGGAAGCAAGTGTGAGATAGTCTACATCTGGAGATTATTTGGAAGATTAAACCAACTGGGGAATAAACACCCAGTCATCTGGCAAAGCCTTAATCAGCAAATGTCCCCGTTTCAGAGCCTGTTGTATAATTAGTGTACCCAGAAATTTAAGGATGCAATCTTATTTAGGTACAATGGGTCACAACCTTGGCTGTATACATTGTCTCCAGAACTTAAAAAAAAAAAAAAATGTTCTCCCTAGAGATTTGTATTTAATTGTTCTGTGGTACAGCTGGGCAATAGGTTTTTTAAAAGATCTCCAGGTGATTTACTATGAGTGTCAGTACACTCACCAAATGGGGACTTGCCTTTGGTGCATTCAGTTGTCACCACAGAGTTTAGGCTCAAAAGCTTTAATTGAGCAATTCTTCACACCAACATGATGGCAAGTAGGTCTCCTATTGCACAGTTAACTTCATAGATTGGTAATGGCTATCTGGAGCACCATATTGAGATTACTAAAGCCACACATGGACTTACTCATGAGGACACAGTGCGGTGACTTACTAGGGAAGGGAAGAATGAGTGCTACTGTAAATACCACATTTTGCCCTCCCTGAACTTGCAAATATATGAGTGTTTAAATTACATTTAATTTAGGTGGGATTCGCATTTAAGACACAATATTAACTGACCAAGGAATCAGCACACTCTTCTTTTAACCCAGCTTTTTTAAGGCAAAAATTGTCCCTGTCCTGATTCTTTTTTGCTTATTCTTTCTTATTCTCACAGTTTCAGCCTTGAGTAGGTGATGATAGAAAATATTGATTAAAGGGGTCATAAGACTCCCTTTGGACTGTGAAGTTCTTGAAGTAAGGAATTGTGTTTTAAAATCTTTGTATCCTCAGCACCTAAAACTGGGTTTGGCGTGAGGGTGCTGATACAATTAATACATTCAAATGACTTCAGTCAAGCCCACTGAAGTACATGTCTTCCTACCTTTAAAAGCCACTTCTGCCTTTTAAACTAACCTCTACCCTATCCCTTTTTGTTTGTTTATTTGGGCTTGTCTTGGCATTGCTGGATAGGACGTGTGTTTGGTCAGGAAAATCTTTATTTTTAGTCTGGTGATCCCTTGTATTGTCTTGGTTTCTTTTTTTTTAAAAAATGTACTTATTTATTTGAGAGAAAGAACACATGAGCAGGGGGAAGGGTAGAGGGAGAAAGAGAGAATCTCAAGCAGACTCCATGCTGAGCGATGCAGGGGGCTCAATCCCATGACCCTGATGACACGACCTGAGTGCAAACCAAAAGTCAGATGCTTAACTGACTGGGCCACCCTGGAGCCCCAGTATTGTCCTGGGATCTTATGTGTCCTGTCCACTGCTTTCTGGGGAGTATCTGACTGTGAGGCATGGTGACTTTGCAGAAGATAGTAGCCAAATTATCTCCTTCATCTTTTTTTTTTTCTTTTTAAAGATTTTATTTATTTTTATTTGACAGAGAGAGATATCACAAGTAGGCGGAGAGGCAGGCAAAGAGAGAGAGAGGAGGAAGCAGGCTCTCTGCTCAGCAGAGAGCCTGATGCAGGGCTCAATCCCAGAACCCTGAGATCATGACCTGAGCTGAAGGCAGAGGCTTAACCCACTGAGCCACCCAGGTGCCCCTTATCTCCTTCTTTTTAGCTCATCTGCAGTGTGGCCTGGTTACTTCTCCTCAGGAGGAGTCCAGGCAGCTTCTGTACTGCTTTGACTCAAAGATATGGGGGAAGTGATACTATACCTATTTTGAGCATAGCCCTTAGCTACTGGGGAAGCTTCATATGTCTCCCCCTTAGAACTCAGCAACCTCATAAGAATTTTGTCTGTCCATGCTGGAAGAGCCCTAGGTAGTGTGGAAATACCATGTAGTGAGAGAGAGAAGCCAAAGAGTGCCAAGGTGCCAGATGAGTGCATGAAGAGACCTTCACAGTGTGTTCTCCCATCCCAGCCAACAGCTGATGCCACATGATTCAGATTCAAATTGCCTAACTCAGCCCTCCCTGAATTTCTTGCCCATGATATTCTGAGCAAAATTAAAATTAATAAAATATTTTTAAAGTCACTAAGTGTTAGAGTAGTTTGTTATGCACTAAGAGCTAGAAGGGACAGGTTCTAACCAGTTCTTATCATGTGTTTTCTCCACAACATTGTGTGTTCTGCCTAATGACCTCTACTTAGGACATTTCAAATCACTAGTGCTTGACTACGTGGTCAAAATATTTCTCGAGTCCAAGAGATCTCTTTGACTCCCTGCTCTTCCTTATACTAGGTGTGTGAATTTCGACATCATATGCCTTTCTTGAACCCCAATCTTCTTGCTTTGTAAAATGCAGTGGATAATAAATGATAATCATGTTGTGGTTTACGTAAGATACTATATATGAAGCTCTAAGCCCAATACTTAACTCATTTAAGTGCCTAGTAAGTGGGAATTATTAAAAACTGCAAAATGGGGGCACTTGGGTGGCTCAGTCATAAAGCATCTGCCGTTGGCTCAGGTCATGATTCCAGGGTCCTGGGACTGAGCCCCGTATCGGGCTCCCTGCTCAGTGGGAAGTCTGCTTCTCCCTCTCCCACTCCCCCTGCTTGTGTTCCCTCTCTCACTGTGTCTGTCTCTATCAAAGAAATAAATAAATTCTTAAAATAAATAAATAAATAAATCTGCAAAATGATTGCAGTTTTCTACTTTTCTTCTTCTTCTTGTTGTTGTTCTGTTGATTATTGGCCAAACTGAGCCGTTATTCCACATGCATCATCTTAACTTTATCCTAGTTACTCTGGGACACTCACATTCTCAAAATTTGGACATACCATGTCCTCTTTGAAACTTCAGCCCATGATGGTTCCTTCCTGCCCACTCAACTTGAATTCCTGCCCCCATCATTGAAGGTAAGAAGAACAGCTTCCAAAATCAGTTGCCTTTGGATAAGTGCTCTCTAAATAAAAAGCAGATTCTCTCCTCTTACTTGATTTCCTTTCTTATTGAATAGAATGTCCCTTTCTCCAACAGACATGGGATGAGGGTAGAAATGGTCATGTTTAATATGCAAAAGTTATGGCTGGCACTTAAGATTATAATTACCGTTGTGTATAGAAGCTTTATATGGACAAACCAATGACATTCAAAGACAAGTGTTTGCTGAACTCCTTATCCTGTATCGTTGGTTATTATTTTAAGCATCTTATTTCCTCAGCAGCCTGTGAGTCCCTTAAAGTCAAAGGCAATGCTGTTTACTTGTGTATGTAGATAGCATTCTCACGATTCTAAGTACATTAAACATTTATGCTAATAAAAATACACTCAAATGAATAGAGAAAAAATGTCTAATGAGAGCCAATTTTGTCTTAGGCCTTCACATGTTACCTTATTTGAAGTATAGATTCTACAGTACCATGTTTTTTTTTTTAGAATTTTATTTATTTATTCAACAGAGAGTGAGTGCGCACACGAGTGAGGGCACAAGCAGGGGGAGGGGCAGAGGGAGAGGGAGAAGCAGATTTCCCACTGAGTAAGGAGCCCAAAGTGGGGCTCAATCCCGGAACGCTAGGATCATGACCTGAGTCAAAGGCAGATGCTTAACCAACTGAGCCACCCAGGTGCCCTTGTAAAGTACCATCTTAACTGAGGTAGGCCGTACTACTATAGTGAGTAGACACCGAATCTATAATTGCTCATTCTAAAGCAGTGTTTCTGGTCAGTGGCTGGTGAATGAAATGCTCAGGCTCTTCCCACTTGGTGGATTCATCATCAGTTAAGGTTTTGTCTGTAGAGGCAGCATAGCAGAAGAACCACATACCTGCGGTCTTAAAATTGCCAGCCAATAAGCAGTGCACATAATTTCTGCCCAATTTCTGCTGGGTAGACCTCAGTCATACAGCCTCACTTAAATACAAAGAGCAACATTCAGGGAGGCAAATGGGTTTGGATAGTTCTTCATGTAGGGGGTGGCCTGTAGGATATTTAGCATCATACTTGGCATCTACCGACTAATGCCAGTGGCAGCCCCCTCCCTGGATCCTGCTCCCTTACACCTCGCCTCCCCACACAGTTGTGACTCCAGAAAATGTCTCCTGAAATTTGCCAAATCACTCCTGGCTGGGAACCTGTAGACATGTTTCATGTGGTGTGGTGGAACAGAGATACGATGATTACACACAAAAACCTCCCCTTTTAAAAAAGAGAAGGAAACAAAAAAGTCTTAAGTCTGGCCCGTTGCCATGATGGGATCCTGGGAACAGGTATAGTGAGGTTCCCTGGCAGTGGAGGAAGTTCCTTGACTGAAGCCATCACACCCTCCCTCTGCTCTCTGGGAGAAACCTCCCCTGGGTTGTTCTCCTTGCTTATTTCTCTCCTGGCCACATCTCTAGTGCACACAGTTGCCCATACACGGATCTTTTGCAGCCTGCTTGCTACTGATGCAAGTTTTGAGCTCTTGGAATGTTTTATGGTTTGAACAGTAAAAGGCATCTTTAGGCCAAGCTTGTGCTTTTGCATTGGCAATAAAACTCTCTTAAAAACTTTAGCAGACTTTTGATCTATTTGCTTCTAGGGGGTTCTAGGTAGCAGCAACCCTATCTTAGGTTTTTGCCTAGATGTTTCCTCCATATTTCTTTTCTCCCTTGTCCCATGCCTCTTTCTCTCAAATTAATGGCACTTACCTTGAGGCTATCTGAAACAAAAGGTGTGGGCAGAAACAAAACAACTTTAATCTATCTTTGCCATAAGGCTGATTCTTTTTTTTTTTTTTTAACTGAGAAATCTTAATAGGCCTCCTTTAAATTGTCTCCTATTCTTTGCACTCTGCAAGAAACTGGCTTCTTCCGCCCTATGAATTCTTTAATTTCTATTTGCATACCTTTGCTTGTAATTACTTGTTATTAGCGGCAAAAAGCAGCCAATAAGCAACCGATCTTCTGACATATTTCATTCTGCTGCTTCTGAGCAACAGACTCAGGATGTACGTGACCCCCCTTTCTAAATGACTGTAGGTGACAGTTTTACCAGACACGTTCCCATCTTTCTAGACTATAAAATCTACTTCTGCTCTACCTTGTCCAACAAATTCTTCATGATTACATATTCTATCACTTTTTGTTAAAGCAGCTCTTCATGTGAAAGTGCTAATTCCTATATTACATGGGGTAGATTGAATCACTTAGCACAGAGATAGAATGTGTCAAATATTTAGATATTTATATTAATAACTAACACTTTATTAATATGCCTATGTAAAATTTATATACTATATATCTATATTCTATGTGTATATTATGTATATAATACTTACCAAAATATAAAAGAGTACAAACACACAAGAAGTTTATTTCTTGGTCACCTAACTATTCAAGGCAGGCAATTTGTGGGTGATTTTATATATTTATAATAATATTTATAAACATAGTTACTACACCAATTTATTAATATATCTAATATATATTAATTTATATGATATATATTGTAAGATATATATAATGGTTCAAACCATTAAAACATAAAATAGTTCAAACACACAAGAAATTTATTTCTTGATCACATAACTGTTAAGGAGGGCGTAACTTGTAGATACATTTGCTCCTTTTTTTGTTTATTTGTTTGTTTGAGAGAGAGGGAGAATGAAGAGGGAGCAGAGGGAGAAGGAGGAAGAGAATCTCAAGCAGGCTCCATGCTTACTGTGGAGCCCAACACAGGTCTCTATCTCACAACCCTGAGATCATGGTCTGAGCCAAAAATTAAGAGTCACATGCTCAATGGACTGAGCCCCTCAGGAGCCACTTTGCTTATTAGAGTGATCATAAGACACTGGTTCTGTCGGTTATCTCTGGGGGCTCAGGAAGGGGAAGGAAGTAGAAGAGTCTTGTAACATTTCTACTCAAACTTCACAGGCTAGACATTATTCCTACAATTATTATCCAGCTCAAAGGCTGGCTGGAACATGTAGTCTAGTTGTGTGACCAGGCACAGAAAGTGATAAGGATCTAGACAAAGACAGCTACTCCTCCATGTCCTCTATATTTATGTAAGCTCTAATGCCACTCTGAGTTTCTCATTTCTGCACATTCATGTTTCATACTCAACTTGAAAACTAGCAAACTATTCTAATCCAAAATAGGACTATAGGAGTTCAAGACATGCCACCTCAAAATATGCCACTTTGTATATTGATTATTTTGAGGCACATGAAAAACAACAAAGACATGGAGAGGCTTTCTCTGATCTCCCTATCTGTCTAATGACAGCTTTTCTAGAAGGAGCTCAGTTGTCATGAATCCCCTCTCCAGGAGTTTTGTCAGCAGGAAGGATTGATCCATGACGGCAGAGGAGACTAGAAGACAACACCACATACTCAGACAGACTGTCATGGACTCTCATGTCTGTGGTCTATTCTTCTAAAGGCTTAGTTATATTTCCTGAAAATTATTTACACTTTCCTAAAGAGGCCTACATTCTCTTTCCCTTTCCCTATTAAGAGGTATTTAATCCTGAAGTGGAAGCCACCTTGGGGAGCTATTCATTCTCCCCTGGGTGTCTCTAATGCATACATGAGCTTTACATGTTAATACATTTGTTTGTTTTCCTTTTGTGAATCTCTGTTCTCACAGGGGTCTCAGATAAATCTCAGAAGGGCAGAGAGAAAATTATTTTTTCGCCCCAACAAAACCCATGAAATAATGAAATAATGTCTTTTCCAGCTCAATAAATGGCATGATCAGCCACTTAGCTGCTCAAGCCCTGAACCTTAAAGTCCTTTCCCTCACTTAACTATCCTATCCATTTACAATTCCTGTCTTTTGTGTGTTCATTTTAAGCACAGCCAAGCAGGATTAGGTTAATAACAATCCTCAGTTCATGAAATTTTCTGCGACTTTCCCTAGTCTGTGTTCCTACATCCCCATCTGATATAACTACTATCTCTAGTCTTTTCTTCACTTTCATCATATATATATATATTCCAAAAAGCATATTCTTTAATTTAATATTTACCAATTAAAAAAAAGAGAGAGAGGCTGCTTTTAATCCACTGGGACTTAACTTTTTACTCATTATTGCAATGTTACTATTTCTCCATATTGTTGCATGTACCTATAGCTTAAAAAATATTGACTGTTGCACAATATCCCAAATATATAACAACCTTATTTATACTCATTTCATTGGGTATTTGGGTTGCTTTTATAAACATTATAATTTTATATAATTCTGTGTATGTATGTATGACTTTCCTGAGTGTGTATCTTGAGAATTCCTTGATTGTAGGATATGAGAATCTTCAACTTTACATAATTATTCTAAATTGTTTTCCAAAGCAATCATTCCAATTTTTTTTTTTTTTTAAAGATTTTATTTATTTATTTGACAGAGAGAAATCACAAGTAGATGGAGAGGCAGGCAGAGAGAGAGAGGGAAGCAGGCTCCCTGCTGAGCAGAGAGCCCGATGCGGGCCTCGATCCCAGGACCCTGAGATCATGACCTGAGCCGAAGGCAGCGGCTTAACCCACTGAGCCACCCAGGCGCCCGCAATCATTCCAATTTAAACTCTTATCAGAAGAAATTTAAGATTCTCAAAAAATTAAAGACCTAAATACCATATGATCCAATAATTCCATTTCAGAGAAAATGAAAACACTAACTTGAAAGATACATGCACTCCTATGTTTATTGTAGCATTATTTACAACCACCAAGTCATAGATTAGAGTCCATCAATAGATGAATGGATAAAACAGATAAGAGGATATATGAATTATATTTATACACATATATATGAATTATTACTCAGCCATAAACAATGAGAGCTGTTTAGACAGATCTACTCATATGTCTGTTTTTCTGTGGAACGCCTCTCAATGATCTATATGGAAATTCTTGATTTTTCCATGAAGACTGATATATCATGTGCAAATAGTAAAAATTTTATTTCTTCTTTTCTAATTCTTATGACTGAAATGTCTTTTTTCTGTTTTGTTCTGCTGGCTAGGATACCCAGTACACTACTGAACTGAATAGTATGAATTCCTTTTTTCATTATGATTTTAAAGGAAATTCACACTATTCCATTTTAAAGGAAATAGTTCAGACATATCATGGAATTTTTTAATGTTATCAGATGATTCTTCTGCATATTTTGAGATGACATTATAGATCCAAAAATGTGTAATACACATTTTAGGCCATCAGAGGAATTGGAGTTACCTAGGGGAAGAAAATACACAAAAGCCTATATAAATGTGCATACACAATATTCTTGTAAAACAAATGAATTTAGTAGTTGTTCTTCTTTCAAAAAATTTTCCTTTGAGGAAGTATCTTATAAAAAGTGGCATTTAACATGGGTTTTGAAGGATAGATAAATTTTGAAATAAAATTATAAGATGAAGTGAGAAGAAAAAAGGAAGAAAAATTATTTGGAAAGTCTGTTATAAGTGACGGTATGGAGTTGGGAAAACAACTGAATGTTAACTAATTCTTTGAGTTCATCAAAGTGTGCAAAGGAAATAGTACTGGATAAACCTGTTGGTATTGTATTTTGAAAAACAATACATTTCAGAATGAGAATTCTAGAAATGAATTATTGAAATTGAATTTTAGAAGGTAAATATTTTAGTTAGATAAATCTAACATCAAGCTCTATGTTCCAAAATGAACTTGTTTTCTCAAAAATGGATTCCATTACTGATAAGTTTAGTAAACACTGCATATTCTATCCTACAATCTTTATTATGGTATTAAAAATTCTAAGAATTCCTGAGGTTAAATATCTTTTTAAGTCTACATTTGTCAACTACTACTCGATAATGAAAATCTTTTCTCATGTCACATATTAACATATATGGAAAGGACTTTGGTTTGAGCAAGGAGAGGTTGAATGTGGTGAGATAGAATGGGAAGCACATTTAGTAAACCTTGAAACATGTATTGAAGGACTTGCTTTTGAAAGTAAGTAGGACTGGGCAGCAAATTGGTGTCTTAGGAAAGAAAGAAAAGCAGGGAAGGAAGGAAAATTCAGAGATCAGACTAGGTTTTGGAATGCAATAAATGGAAAACTGGAGCCACTGAGCAAAAATAGGAAAGAAGGGAACGTTTAATTCAGTTTGAGCTGTTCCCCATTTGAGTTGCTTATGAGTTTCAGGGGATTTCCGGAAACCAGTTAGATACGTATGTCTGTACCTGAGGAACAAATTAGAGATTTGGAAATCACTCATATAAAGTTAATTGATGAAATGAAAGTGAGTATAAACTACCAACAAGAGAATGAGAAATCCCCACTGAAATTCCAGTCCAGGAAAAGGTTATTGGGGAATCATATTCAGAGGGACAAGAAGAAGAAAAGTAGTGGGTAAAATAGGAAAAAAAAAAAAAAAAAAACACAACAAACAGAAAACCTAGCCAGCCAAGGGGGAGAATCCATAGTTCAGTGTCATAGAAAAGCTCATGAAAAATGAGAGAAAATGTTGAGGAATAGTCGAGAATGACGAATAATGTCTTTATCTTTTTTTTTTTTTTTAAGAATTCCACTTTTTCTTTTGAAGAGCTGTACTTTTCTCTTTAGAATACTCTTTTCTTGTTGGGTTTGGGCTTTGAAGTACATTTTATTCTAAAGACCTGTGTTATATTGTGGGTTATGAGTTAACTCAGGGCAATCATGATACCAATAGCTTATATGCTTCTGTGACCCAACTGTGTAAAATATGGAGGGGGATGAAGTGTTCATTTACAGATGGAAGCTCTTCAATTTATTGTCACAGGGGAGTTCTGCACCATCTTGATACACATGCAGCTAAGCCCCAGGACTTAATTTGAATTGGAAAGTTGAAGAGTAATGATCTCTTCTAGCTCAGAGAGCATGAAAAGCATTAGTTTATCACCATCCATACCATGTCTCAGAGCTTTCTAAATGGGAGGAAAAATCATGGATGCATCCTAGGTGCAAAGAATATGTTTTATGAATAACTGTTGGTCAGGGCAGCCTGACAAACAGTTGAATAACTGAAACTGAACTCATCATTACCCAATAAACTTTCCATTCTCATTAGTGATACATCTCATGAATTTCTTGCCGGTATCCAGTTCGGAGCTCATGACCTCACTGCAACTTACATGGGTCACAGAAGTTAGCGTTGACAAAGCTAGCTAATGAGGGACTCTCTGGAATATTGTCAACACCACAAGCTGTGTCAAATGTTCCATTGGGACTGATTTTATGAGAACAGCCCCCAGATTCAAGCATCATCAGCAGAGCAAGTAATGCATTGTCAAAACCTTCCAACTCCCCAGGATCTAGGTGATTTATCTCCCGGGAAACTTTTATAAATGGACCATATTTTCCCCATACAATGAAGAAAAATGAAAGTCCCCCTTATACTCACAACTATGTCTTCAGAGGGAAAAAAACGATGGAGGGGCTTACTTATGAAGAAAGATTAAAAGAGCTTAGGGACAAATACAGGGGGAAATAATAATAGCCTGTGAATATTTGAAAGAAATAAAAACAGATGAGAGTGGAATTACAGTATTTAGAATAGCCCAATAGGGGATAACTAGGAGTAATGGGATGAAAATAATGGAAACAGTAAAGCTTACTCTCAGCAACATCTTGCTGGCAGTGTTAGATGATAGACTCATCTCCTGAGGCAAATGACAGAATTGCTGTCACCTGGGGAATTTGAATCTGGAGTGGAAAAATACAGATTTGGTGGCAGACAGCAACTCTGCAGTAGCAAAGACATGGAGTCAAACTCATTTGTTCTCAATTTCGATTTCTTTTCTATCTTGAGATGTTGCGATTCTTGAAGACAAAGCATGCTCAGTGATTGTCCTTGATCACCTCAGCATCTGTGTGTGTGTGTGATTTATAAAGCTTCATGTATTTCTTCAGAGGATAATTTCACTGATTTATGTTCTTGCACAGTATCTTTTTTTTTTTTCCCTATCAGCAACACATCTTCATTCTATTTTTTGGTCCTTTGTGTTGTTCTTGACGTATGAATCCCATGCTTATGGTCATAATGTGGATCCTCAGATATGTGGAAATGCACATGAAAATGATACCACCTAAACAATGAAGAGTGGGGGGCAGAGTCCACATTGCAAACCAGAATGTCACTACTTGCAGAGACATGTAGCACACAGAGGAGATTGTCTTCTGGTGCCACTGGCTAAACTCAAGTCCCATGGACCCCCTCAAGCAGTATGAAATAGTTTGTGTGGGAAGAGGCTCTTTTTCCTTTGGAAAATATCTGTAGTGTTCTTTAGCTTCTAAAGAGGATAACGAATCCCAAATTTAAGGAGTAAAAAAGTGAAGCTGAACATTTGTAGCAGATAGTTAACTGAAATTCCATTTCTTTAGGTTTTGTTGATGATGTGAGAAAATGTGCAAATATCCTGACTTTGTTTATTTATTTATTTATTTAACGGACTAAAGACTTTTTGCATTACTATCTAGTTCTACTTGGAATAATCTCTGATCAGAACTATAGAAAAAGGAAATGAGATTTTGTATGCCTCATCTCGGGATTTAGGCCATACGCTGCCTGATTACTTTTTTAAAATAAATTTATTATTTTTGTGAACCTGGTGCATTCTCTCATTAAGGAATTAAAGGGATGTAGAAAAAATTAAAAATCACAAAAACCAATTCTACTCTTTAGAAATAACTATTACTACCGTTAGGTGAATGTCATTCCAAATATCCATCTTTATATGAAGAGATCCATCATTACAATATCAGAAAAACTCTGTAAAAATGACATCATTATGTAAGTGCTAATTAACAAAATTATTAATTTAATTTCATGCAAATATTAAATTTGAAGTAAAAAACAATTAAAGAAACTCAAGAAATGGAATTGAACATCAAAAAAACTATTCACTCTACAAAGAATTCTCACTAATCCCTCTCAATAATCCCTCTACAGTTTTACAAAAACAGTAACTTGAAAACATTGAGAAATTAGTATTAATGTTGTTTTTAAATTGTATTTCAATTTTATCTCTTAATTTTCGTATAAAAATATTAGAAAACTAGCATTCTCCTACTTTCTCTTATCACCACTCCCCAATTTTCTGATATAATCTTATTCCTAAATGTATTTTAGCTCTGAAGTTTATTTTTTTTAATTATTTTGTCTTGGAGCTCTTATTTTTAGTTACTTAATAAGAACTTCTCTAGTACTAAATATTTATGGGGTATTTTCATCTAATTCTTTGGTTATTTTTTATTCTAGATTGGCTTCACCAGCTATTATATCTATTTCTCTCTGTTGAATACTATCAGTCTAGTTGTTATTATACTAGTTATTTTGACCTTGCTTCTGTGTAGTGTGGGCTGCTCCGTTTAGAAACTGCACTGATTCTGTTTTAGTGTGGGGTAACTTCTCCTTGATTTGCTTCCTACTCTGAGGTTGATTCTGAGCATAAGCCATGTATAAGGGCTGTTTATTCATGTATTAGATACTTCTCCTCAGCCTGAAGGTATGAAATAGGATGGGACGCACAGAGCTGAGGCTTTGGGTAGTTTTTATTGGGGTATCATGCCTCTTCTCTCTTCTATTATACAGTTACATGTTGGGTACCAGTTTTTACCTAACTCAGTGCAAGAGTGTGCAGGTGGCATCTCAAGAGCCTCCACTGTGAGCAATCAGATTTAAGAACACAATCCACTGTGAGCCAGTCTTGCTCACTGCCTTCTCATTGGTAAGACTCTGGATGTTTCCACCACATAGCAACTTGGTTCATCTGTTTCTATTTTGCAAATAACCTCCCATTTGGAAATTATCTTCTCAACTTTATGATTTCAATTTACCTGCAGTTTTACTTTCTTGCTGGATGCTCTTAACTTGCTATTTACATACTTTCTTGTTTTTGCATTTTCCCCCCTTCTGTTCTACTTCCAGTGGATTCTTCTCTATCTATAATGCAAGCCACCATTAACAGAAGATCTCACTGATGTAATTGATTATTACTCCCAAATCAGGAAATTCTTTCCATCCAGACTCTGATTTATCATTTCCCAGTCTATAGATTAGCTGGTTTTTTTGTTTTGTTTTGTTTTGTTTTGTTTTATTCTTGTAGTTCAATCAGTTGTGTTCAGAGTTTGAGACTACAGGATCAAAATTATGACCACTTTAGCTTAAGGGACTGTCTAGGAACACTTTTTTCTAATTATACCATAGATGGTATTGTTAGAATGGGGTAATTGCTATGGCCTGCCAATTGTCTAACACCATTGACCTTGATAAGATGCAGAAAAGAGTTAACAGTAATTAATTAGCATAATTTTTGTTTTTAAAAGATAGACCTTGCTCTACAACTGGCATAAGGAAGCTGTGCCTGCACCATTCACCAAGTGATTTACAAAATATCTGGTTAATTGAATTTAGACAAAATAACCAGGTTTCTGTTCATTCAAAAATGAAATGGATGATTAATTATATTCAACTCTTAAGACATACACATGGTTTAAACATAGAGAAATAATTATTCATACCATGATATAGGAAATAATGGACATTTTTAACTTTATTGAGGAATATGTATTTAAAGTGTAAAATGTGATGATTTGATATACATATACATAATGGACATTTTGACTAATAAAAGGTGTTATTGGCTGCTTGAGACAAAATGTTTTTAATACTTTAGTTAAGTCGGCATAAAACACATTTTCATTTTTCATCATAGGCTATTTAATTCATTACACAGGAAACCGTTCAAACGCCCATTCTACCTCGTCTACACAGAGAGCACAAGGAATGCACAAGATGATAATTATTGGCCCGCTGAATGACATCTACACAAAGCTTTGGTCTTGCAACCTAAAAAGAGTCATGAAATCTCAGAGCTTCAGTCTGAAAACCAGCCTACTCAAGTCGTTATTATTCCAGTGAGGGCACAGAAGTTCAGAGTAGATAGGAACTTACTTGGGGTATATGAGAGCAGAACTTGGCTCTTTTTGCTCCTGATCTAGAATCTTTTCCACTTTGCCACACAGCTTGCAGCTCAGATCAATGTTTTCTCAAATACAGGACACCCGAGAGGCTCTTAGGCCCTTTCAGGGGAAATGAGTTTGTGAATGGGTGATTTATAGTTGCAATAAATGCTTAGCTCAAAATGCCTAAGGAAGGAGAACAGACTGTGATAGGTACTGCATGAATGAAACCCACGGCCAATTTATACCTAGACATTGTGGCTCCTTCATCAGCAATGATAGGAGAGGAATGGAAAATAATTTAGAAAATATTTGAGAGATGACTGAAGGCACTTTGAAATATTGGTATTGCATATTTTTATTCTATTTGGTAGAAACAGAAAACAAAATACAGTCTCACCTAGACCAGAAAGGCATTAATTTTAGGCATGACTGGGAGTAAATAGATGGAAGAATTTTTCTAGCAGCTCGAATGTACTTAAATCAACTTAAATATTTGTGGTTAATAAGTAATATGTCCATATGAAGGAATAACACATAGTAAAAAAAATAAGTCATAGGATACAGATGTTGAAAGTTTTGTAACAACATAGTACTGAATGAAAAAAAACCAGGAAAAAAAGAAAGAACCAAGATGCAAAATAATATGTACATATGATACAATTTGTATTTAAAATCCATATATAAATCTCTATATACTAAAATGCTATATAATAATGAAAAGTGTCAAATGATATACTACAGATAGTAGTACTAAACCAGAACACATTTAGTGTCCCCAGGGGACATTTGGGAATGTCTAGAGACATTTTTGATTGTTACAGCTGGGGGCAGGAAATGTGATCTTGGCATATAGGAGACAGAAGCCAGGGGTGCTATTAATCATCTTTCAGGCCTGCCCCACAACAAATTGTTATATCCTTTATGCCAACAGAGCTGACATTCGGAACCTCAGGGTATTCTCTGGAGGGTCAAGTAGAACCTGAATTAGAATTTTAGAGATCCAAAGCAGAACTTCCACCTTATTTGTATTATCTGTACTTGCACTAATGAGAATGTATCACTATACTACTAGTATGTTTTTTTTAATGAAGTCTATGATACAATAGATGTCCAAATTTGGATTTCTCTTTAAGTCCATTCACATGAGAAACATGACCAAGTTGGTGATAATTGATATTTAACAGCACAGTCTGGTATGTTGAGAGCAATGCAAGCAAATTCTGCTTCTCTAGGGTGAGTGCAATTTACAGAATGCAATGGGAAAGTCTTCTAATTTCATTCATCATGCTACAGTTTTGCTTTATGAAGGAGGCTGATGAATTTACAGAACAGATTAAGGAAAATTCTAATTTCTATTTGTAGGATCTGTTGGTTGGGAAAGCCTTTGCCAATTCTGCTGATTCTTTTGCAGTATCTACTATATATTTCACAGGGATTGTACAGATATCTGTTTGGATTCTCTACAGTTCATGAATAAGACCCTCTCATACCACTACTCCTTAGTGTGTATTTGTGTATATATTCTTGAAAGTATATGTTTGAGTACTTTGAGTGATGAAATATCTCACAAGGCAGCTTCTTGTATTTTTTTTATTATGAAATATTGTGGGCAGTTGGAAGGTTGAATACTATAATAAACTTCTATGTTGATACCAGCTAAGATGAAGAAATGTTAACAATTCGCCATACTGAACTCAAATTTCACTTCCCTTCTTTATTGTTCCTTCTTTAGCAAGAAAATACAGCATTATAGGTAAAGCAAAGACCCATTTATTCCTCCACCCTCCCCACCCAGAAGTAACCCCAGTTCTGAACTTGCTGTATAGTCCTTCCCATATATGTTTCTATCTTTCTACACATATGTTTCTGTATCAAATAAACACAGCTTAAATTTGGTTTGTTTTAAAAGTTTAGGCGAATGTTTTCCTTTTGCAGTATTTCATTAAATAATTATATACATCCATGTGGGCACAAAAAGTTCTGGTTCACTCATTTGAAATGCTACATGTATCATATTCCATCATGTGGTTACATCGTGGTTTATTAATCCATTGGCCATTTATTTTGTTTCCTTTTTTAAAAAAAATTGTAGTGCACCTGGGTGGCTCAGATGGGTAGGCATCTGGTCATGATCTCTAGGTCCTAGGAATCAAGCCCCAGGTCAGGTTCCTGGGCTCAGCAGGGAGTCTGCTTCTCCCTCTGCCTCCTCCCCTGCTTCTGCTCTCTCTTTCTCTCTCGAATGAATAAATTAAATAATGAAAAAATTAACAAAATAATATTGTAAATAACATTGAAATGAATGTCATTATTCATGCTTCCATGGGTATATGGATGAAAGCTCCTTTAGGCAAATATTTCCAGAAATGAAATTAAACCAAAAAATGTGCACATCTTCAATGTCACTGAATGGCAGATAAATATTCTGCTCTTCAGAGTGTTTTAGAGTCTTCTAAAAAGATATAAGTGTTTCTGTGTCTCCATACCCTCACAAACACCTAGTTTGTTAAGTTTTTTTTTTGACAAAAGTTCCTCTGATAGCCATAAAGTAGTGTCACTTTTATTTTGAGTTTTTCTGATTAGTAGTGATTGAACAACTTTTTTATCCATGTGCATATTCTGGCTGCTTAGCTTTTGTCTATGATATGTGATATCAGTTTATTGATATTTCTTTCTATGGATTGTACTTTTATTGTCAAGTCTAAGAATTCTTTGCTCGGTCTTAGATACCAAATAGTTTCTCTTTTTTATTATTTTCTAAAAGTTTTAGACTTTTTGCTTTACATTTAATGATCCATTTTGTGTTAATTATTGTATAACATGTGGGACTAAAGCCAAAGGCTCAGTAAAAAAAGCAAAACAAAAAATCAAACAAAACCCTCCAAGCTGTGGCTGTCCAGTTTTTGCCAGAACCACTTGTTATCTCTTGGCTTTTTTTATAATAGTCATTCTAACAGTTTGTCAATTTTGTTTTTTTCCCCAAAAAACTCTTCATTTCATTGATTTTTCATATTGTTTTTTTCTACTATTTATTTGATTTTCTATGTGGATGTTATTTGTGGGTACTTGAAAATAATACATATTCTGCTGTTGTTTGGTGAAGTATTGTATACATGTTGATTAGATCCTATTGGTTGATCACACTGTTGATTTCTCTCTCACTGATTTTTTTTCTAGTTTTCCCATCCTTTTTTGAGAGAGGCATGTTTTAAGTTTCCATAAACAGTTCTGGATATTGTATTCTCCTTTCAATTTTATCCATTTTGCTTCTCATATTTTCATCTCTGTTTTTTGATACATAAACACTTTGTATTATGTCTTCTTGATGGATTGACTTCTTATCACTATATAATTCCCTCACTGTTTATGACATTTTATTGCTCTGAAATCTACATTATCTGATATTAATGCAGTCATTCCTGGTATCTTTTGATTAAACTCATTTATGTGTATTTTTCTATCTTTTTACTGACAATCTGCTTATGCTATTATATTTGAAAATTATTATAGACAACATAGAGTGGAGTCATCATATTTTAATGAACATTGTCAATCTTACACTTTATATTAGTTTATTTAGACCTTTTATGTTAATAGTAATTGTCAATATGTAAGGTATTAAGTCTGTCTTATCTTTTTGTTATCTTTGTCTTTTCTCTTATTTCTTTTTTCTGCCTTTCTATGGGTTACTTTTTGATCTATCTGTGATGTTTTGATGTTTCTATAATGTCTGTATAGCTTTTTTAGTGTACATCTTAGACTATATATGTATATATATGTATACATACTTTATCACAGTCAATCGGGGTCCTCATTTGCCAATATGAGTGCAGTATGAAAACCCTTCCTCTCTTTTGTTCCTTTATTAGTCCTTTATAATTTAACTTATTAAATATTTCCCTTATATACTTTAGAACCACAACAGACAATTCTTTTTTGTTTGTTTCCACTATCAAATATAATTTAGAAAACTCTGGAAGAGAAGGAAAGTCTGCTATACTTGCTAATGTTCTCAAACTTCATTTCAAAAAATTTCTTCCTGATGTCCCAAGATTCTTTTATCATTTTCTTTCTGTTCGGGGATTTTTCTTTTTCTTTTTTTAAAGATTTTATTTATTTATTTGACAGAGAGAGAGATCACAAGTAGGCAGAGAGGCAGGCAGGGAGAGAGGGGGAGGTAGGCTCCCTGCTGAGCAGAGAGCCCAATGCAGGGCTTGATCCCAGGAGCCTGGGATCATGACCTGAGCCAAAGGCAGAGGATTTAACCCACTGAGCCATGCAGGTGTCCCAGGATTTTTCTTTAATTATTCTTTTAGGATATTTCTGCTGGTGACAAATTCTCTTAATTGGCCTTCATCTGATAATGTTTTAGAATTTTAAAGCTTAGTTCTCAAGAGGATTAGCCTATAATTTTCTTTGTATATAATAAATTGCCATGTTGGTTTGTGTAATAAAGTTTGAGTTGGCCTCTTAAAAGAAATGAAGAAGGGATTCCTACCTTTTTGTGGAAAAATTTGTTCATATTGATATTTTTCTCTTAGGTTTTGAAAGGAGTTACTAGCTAAGCCCTCTGTACCAGTTTTCTTATGTGTTCATTCTCCTGAACACATATAGAATTATTCAGATTTAAATTTTTTCTCTGTATTGGTTTTGGTAGGTTATGCTTTTCTATGCTGTCCCCTACCACATTCTTCTGTATTTTCACTTTTAAATTATATTTACATTATTTTATTTATATACAATTATTAATAAAAATCTCTTATATCCTTGTAATTCCTATGTCATCTCCATTAATGCCTTTTCTTTTTTCTGTTGATAATTTATTATCTCCTTTTTTATTCTTGATTGGTTCATTATTTATATATGTTCTCAAAGAACAAAATTAAGGTTTTTTTATTTTTCTGTATTTAAATTTTATGTTCAATTTCATTGCTTTATATTTTATATTTGTTTTATTCTATTTTCTTGGGATTTAATTTGCTATTATTTTCTTTAGGTGAATATTCTGTAAATAAGTTTTAGACTGCTTATTATTTTAACATATGCATTTAAAGCTATAGCTACCACTATTACTTTACAAGTATCCCATAATTTCTTTTATTTTTGTTACTATTAAGCTTAAACTTGGTAATTTCTACAGTCTAAATTCCACTCAGATTTCTTCTTTGACTCAAATTATTTTGAAAGTCATCATTTATTTTCTAAGTATTTGGGTTTTTCTAGAGTCTTCTGGATGCTGACTTCTGGCTTAATTCCACTGTGGTCAGAAAACATGATCTAAATGGTTTCATTTTTTCCCCCCAAATTTGTTGATACTAGATTTCTGGTTTAGCATAATGTAAATTTTTGTAAATGCTTGTAGATACAGAAAGAGATGCGTACTCTTTCATTGTTGAATGCAATTTTCTATATTGTTAATTGGTTGATATTATCCACATAATGTTGTCTTTAGTTTATTTTTTCTAAAATTTTCAAAAAATATTACCAAAGTTTCTTACTCTGATTGCAGTTTGGTCTCTGTCTCCTCCATTTCCTTTATTTTTGCTCTACTTATCTTTAAGCTATGCATATTTTTAGGTGCCAACAAATGACATTTAAGTTTTTATGGTTTGGTTTTGTTCTCTTTACCAATACAAAATGCTTTTTGTTATCGCAAGTAGTATTTTTTGCCCTAAAGTCTAATTTGTATGATTTTAATATATCTACTCCAACTATCTTTAGGTTAGTATTTGCATGACAAGTCTTTTTCCATTCTTTTATTTTTTTTATCATTTGTATCCTGTATTTAAGGTGTTAGAGTTTTAGCTTTTTATTCACACTGACCATCTTTGTCTTTTTAAAATTTTCTTCTGGAGTAGTTTTATCCATTACATGTGATGTAATATAATTTAAGTGAATTTAACTCTACCATGTTACTCTTTTTACATTTGTTTTTTCCCTGATCTACATTCTTTTCTTCCCTTTTCTATGTTGTCTTCTTTTAACTTACCAGAATTTTTAAAAATATTTCATTTTTCCCCCTGTGTTTGTTACTTACAAAGTCCTTTTACTCCTGTATTAGTCGGTATCCCAGAGGTTACAACCTGTGTCTTGGATTTAATAGAATACAAAATATAGCAAGATTATTACCAATTCCCAGACGATTCTAACATATTTGGACTATTTAATTCTATTTAATGTGCCTTGCACTTTGTGTTATTTTTGCCTTGAATTTTAATTCTGTACATACGTTAGTCACCATAAGATCTATTTAATTATTTACAATAAGGGTCCATTCAGATTTAGCCACATATTTATCTTGTTCAGTAATTTTCATCTCTTCCTTTTTATCTGTGCTTCTGTCTGGGACTATTTTACTTCTTCCTGAAGTATTCTCTTTAGTATTTCTTTTAGTGAAATTCTTCTGTTGACAAATAGCTTTTGTTTGGCTGGAAACATCATTAGTTTGCCTTCTTTTTGGAGAGACATTTTATAAACCCTTAAGACTGGATTGGATGTTGGACAATTATTTTCTTTCAGCAAATTAAAAATGCAGTATCACTGCCTTGCAGCTTTCACCAATTCTGTTGAGAACCCAACAAATCAGTCTTGTTGCTTTGTTAAAAGTGATGGTTTTTTTTTTTCTTTCCTCTTGCTGCTTTTAAAATCTGCTTTTTGTCTGTAGCAAGTTATGGTTTCCAGAGCAAATCTGGCACATTGACTGTTTTTATAAAGTTTTATTGGAACAATACCATGTCCATTTGTTTACAAATCACTTATGGCTGCTTACAACAGAGTTGAATTGTTGTAAAAGGGAGAGCATGGCCTTCAAAGACTGAGGTATTTTCTATCTACCCCTTTATAGAAATAGCCTGTCTACCCCTAATGTACAATTTTCAACAATTGGAGTTGCAATATGCCTACCTGTGCTTATTTATTTTAATTTTTTAAATCATGTGTGAGGTTTGTATGACTGCTTGAATCTTCAACTTGATAGCTTTCATAAGTTTGGGGAAATTTTCAAATACTATTTCCATACCATCCTTTCTCCAGTCCTTTTGCAACTTCCGTCACCTTCATGTTAGACATTTTCAGCACTTCTCACATGTCTCTTACACTTGTTTCTCTATTTCCAGTTCTTTATTCTACTCATTCAGAGTGGATATTTTATTATTGACAAATTATAGTTAATAAATCCTTTTTTCTGCTGTGATGAAAGGTTTTTATACATTTCTATTTCATTCTTCACATCTACTGTTACGTTTTTATGTTCTATAATTTCCATTTAATTCTTCTTTATGAATTCTATTTTTCTGGTGAAATTCTCCATCTATTTTACTGAACATACTAATTGTAATTATTTTAAAGTCAATATTATAATCTTCTAAGGATTTGTTTCTATTGTCTCTTTTCTTTTCCTCTTGTTTTGGTATTATTTGTCCCTGTGTCTTGGCAGGGCTGATAACTTTTGACTGAATGCCAGGTTATTGCCTGTGAAAAATTGTGATTGTCTGAAGCTCTAGCTGATATTATTTTCTTCCATGGAGAATTTATTTTGCTTTTTGACAGTCAATTAAACCAGAAACAGAACACATAGTCCAGTTTGGAATTGAGCTTGTTTGAATGGAATTTCATGTTTACTAACCTAATCCACTTGCTCACTCTTGCTCCTATGGAATGGTCTTTTGGGGTTCTAATTAAAAGTCTAGATCTTCATCAGACTCCTTCTTGCTTGGCCTGAATTCCAATTCTTGTTTCCCCAGCCCCTGTGAGCCTCTAGAAAGCTCGGCTCCAATTTCCAGATCATTTTCTGCTGTCTCTTACTCTGCTTCCTAGGGTCTCAACTCTGTGTCATTTACATATTGCTAAAAGCCTTGAAGAACAACAAATGTCACAGATTTACTGACTGAGTACTTTCTTTTTGTCTGTGATGTGAAATCTGAAAGTCCTGGCTACCTTCCTAGTTCTCCAACACCTTCAACACATTCAAAACCCATTTTTGGATAAATTTTTTAGTTCCAATAGGAAAACTGATCTGTAATAAACTACTTCACCATCAGTAGTAATGAGAATCCCTTATCTTCCCCTAACTTTAAATTTTCTTTAGAGTTTAGTCCAAGAAAGTTTGTTGTTTCCTTTTTTTTTTTTTTAATTAACTTTCAAATTTGCATTTCCAAAATCTGGAGCATGTAGTTTGTTTCTAGTGAGAGTATCTTCTAAATGATTAGTGACCCCTTTCTGTTTACTAGAGTACTTTCAATAATTTGTTACACAGATTTCATCCACGGTGCTTTATATTAAATTGTGCAAAACCTCTTTCTATTTCAGGGCAGGCCAAATTATTAGACAATTACAGCTGAACATCAGAATTTGTGATCTGCATGAGTGATAAACATGCCAGAATTTACTTATTCCAGTGGAAATGGATCCCCTTTCATATAACACTTCAGAGTTCTAAACACTTATTCCAGCACTTCTGTCTGATGCTTGAAACCTTTTGGAATATTTGGAATATTCTTCAGAATATAGTCTTGCAAACAAGTTTAGTGGTGCAACTCTTTTTTCTTAGTGGTTGGAATTAATTTGTAAAATAGCCTACAGTCATCCATGCCACATCTGGCTAATAAAATAAGGGATCAAAACTGTAAAGTTTGGAAGTACAATCTGCTAAGAGACCTGTAAAATTGGTTTCTATTTTTTGAAGTCTAATTCATCCACTTATTTTTAAATTAAAATTACTGAGTGCCAAGTACTATATGCCAAGCACTATGTCAGAAAGAACGGTGAAATGCAAGTAATCGTTTGAATAATTATTACTTCACACAGTAAATTTTCAGCATGTAGAGAGTTTACACACATACATGTTATCCATATGTATAGTCGTACTTATGTATGCTTGCTTTCACACAAGTATGTGTATGCATATGGTTGACTCTGGAACAATGTGGGGCTTAGAGACACTGGCATCCACTGCCCCTCACCACCATTGTTAAGAATCCATGTATAACTTTTAAATCTCCCAAACCTTAACAGCGTGTTGTTAACCACAAGCCTTACCAATTACAGGGCTAATTAACACACATTTTGTATGTTATATGGATTATTTACTATACTTTTAAAATAAGGAAGCTAAAAAAAGAAAATTTTATTAAAAAAATCATAAGGAAGTGAAAATATATTTACAGTACTATACTGTATCTATGTAAAAAAACAAAACAAAATGCATAGAAGTGGACCCTCACTGTTCAAACCCATATTGTCCAAGGGTCAAGTGTATAAAAGTACCATATGTTCTCATGCATATTTCATATTGATATATTAGGCATGCCCCATTAGTTAGACTGTCAACTTTTCAAGGAAGTTTTGTTTCTCCTGACAGTGTCTATTCTGGTTATTTTACATATACTGAGAACTTGATTAGTGCTGACTGAATGATTATCTATAAGTCAGTAATTTTAAATAAAACTCAAAATTGCCATAAGCACAGGAGTTGTTTTATTACAATATTTCTTGCTGACAGTTGGCTTTTATTATAATCTATGAGCAAAATATTTACTGTGAATTGTAATGCCTTCACAGAAATTATGACAAAACTCTGATAGATGGAGCCCAGGCAACAACAGGGGAAAGAACTATCATATGATTCATAAAAAGAAGAAAAAAAAGCATGAATCAAAGTATATGGGAATATTTGTCTCAGTGAGTACTGGTTGACTCTAACGCTACAGAGTTCATTTCTATGTGGGCTACTTCTCTTAAGGAGAGGGCAGGTTAAAACACACACATACACTTGGGACATGAGTCATCCTCTACATTCATATTCTAAAGTACTTATATGTCTCTTTTTGGCAGTTAAACATGTTTTCTGAAAAAACACATTCTGCTTTTCTTAGCACTTTACTCTTAAAAACAAAAAGAACAAAATGGAAATCTAAAGTGATACTCCAGAAACAATGAATGGTGAGGGTTCGAATGTAATAAATTATATGCCTCAGTTGTAAGCAACAAAAATAATACTGCATTTTTGCTTTCTGATCTATTTCTACATTTACGCTTCCAATATAACAACTTAGTTGGCATTTAACACTAAGATATGAACATGTGTCTTAGCAACAATTTCTATAACCGTACAATAGCCTACTTTTGTGACATTGGGTGCTACTGCAGTTAGAGAATAAGCCTAAAGCCTTAATTATTCCATTGAATACATCACTCTTTCCTCACATACATCTCCTAGACCATGAAATAAAGAAAAAATTTTCAGATACTGACATAACTCCCCCAAACAAATTATTTGCTTCCATTTTGACAAGTCTGATTATAGCAGCAATACAATTGGGATAAAGTTCTTTCATACCAAAATGTAATAAGATGAACCATATTTATTAAAAACCATTTGACCTTGATTTTTTTTAAAGATTTTTTATTTATTTGTTAGAGAGAAAGAGAGGGATACAGAGCGCAAGCACAGGCAGAGTGGCAGGCTAGAGGCAGAGGGAGAAGCAGGCTCCCTGCCAAGCAAGGAGCCCGATGTGGGACTTGATCCCAGGACGCTGGGATCATGACCTGAGCTGAAGGCAGCCGCTTAACCAACTGAGCCACCCAGGCGTCCCTTGGCCTTGATTTTTTTAAAAAAATTTTTGAGGCTGAATTAAGTGTCATCACGCCAGGGATACATCATCAGAAGAAAACCAGATGGGTTGCAAATGGGAATAAAGTCTTCAAGGAACCTAGGAAATTAAAAATGATGTAGGAATAACTGAGGCTCTATGTTCCAAGCATCCTGTGGGAGACAGGTGGATCAGGGAGTCTGTAAATCTCTATCTAGCTTAATATAGAGGATTATGTATCTATTAGGGCAATCTAAGTTTGCTTCAGTAATAAATGATCCCCAATCTCAGTTGCTTATAAAAACAAATATTTATTTCTCCCTTGTGTTTCATGTACACAAATGGTTCAAGTGTAACTCTGCTGGACATCATTTTCCTAATGGGCCCCAAAATGACAGAAATTCCCTACTCTGTATTACGTGTCTTTGCAGAAGAGGGAAAAGAGAGCATACTGAGTAGGTTCTGGCTCTTAAAGCTTCACCTAGAAGTGATACCTACCAGTTCTTTTACATTTTATTAGCTATGAAAATCAGATAGTCATGCCATAGTTGAAAAGGTGGGATGTACAGTCTTCTTTTCTAGAAGGGTAATGCATATTGGTGACCAATGATACAGTACTAGAGTACCAGATGGTGATGGAGACTGGCACATTGTATTTCAAAAATGATACAAACATAAGTACTCAGGGAAGTATGCAGGGGAATTGAGAATAAGAGAAGTTGACTGGATGCTAGAGTAGGAGATAAATGGAAAGAAAAAAATAGTTGTTTCAGGACAGATTATGGCAGACTCTGAATGTTTAACCCAAAGAGGTGGATAGTAATGTTATTTTCTAGAAACAAGTTTGTTATAGGTTAGGTATCCTCACAAACAGAGCCTTGAGGACTGCAATTTGTTCATCTGAGAGGTGATCCCGGGGAAAAAAAGGGAGCTGGAAAGAAAGACAAGAAAAGAACAGTCCAACAGCAGATGCATGAACTGGTTACTGCTGTGGGCAATCCCAATAGGGATAAATTGAGGACCTGTGTGAATCTGGGTCCTCCCAGAAGGATACCCCAAGACTACATTAAACATGAAATCACTTTACTATGGGAAAGGTCTGTGAGAAAAAGTGAGGGGGGGCAAATCATCCCAGACTACCACATATTCCAAAGAAATTTCAAAAAGGTGGTGGGAAGTGCTAGAGTCAAAGTTGTTTGTCAAAGGAGTCTCATGATGTCTAGGAGCAGATCTGTCAGTCCTTAGATGGGAATAACCAATGAAAAGCATGGCCTCAGTATATATAAGGAGATAGATTTCAGAGCCCTGAAGCATGGATCCTCAATGATGCCCCTTGTATTTGAAGGTCTGCAATTCCCAAGGTGTACATTCCCAAGGACACCACAGGAACCATATAAAATTGGTCTTAGAATCATCTCTTTAAAAAGAGTGAGGCTAGAGCATTTATCTACTAATTCACTTTCTCCATCATTCCAGGGTTGTTATAAGCGGTGTTAATTCTCATTTTCCCATGCACGTAGAATAATCAAGCTCTTTAAATTTTGGGAGAAAGTTCTAAGGTTAAGCATCAGAGATATGTGGTAGGTGTTTAAGGAGGGTGCTGTCAGAATTCACAGAAGCCTTCTAGCACATCTGTGTTTGGACTCAAGGACGAACCTACAGTTGTGATACAGAACCTCAAAAAGCATCTGTTGAAATGCTAATGGAGGGTACATAAGTAGATCGAAGATACAACCAAAAATATACTTTAGAATGATTTTTTCTCCTGGAGGACATAGGAAAAGAGACAGACTGGGGACAAGAAGACCATAGTAATTGTAGTAATTGTCCTGGTATTGTGACTCTGTAGTTAGATATAACAGGCTTGAATCCGGACTCCTGGACGAGGTACTTAAATTTTCTGATACTCAATTTCCTCATCTATAATTGAAAATACAATAATACCTACTTGATAAATGTTTTTGCTGTGGGGAAGTTACTTAATTTTCTAACCCTTCCTTTGTTTCTCTGTAAATGGGGATATATGAACATCCACCTAACAGCACTGCTACAAGGATTAAGTGAGATAATGTGGCAGATGCTATTTGTTGCCCAACCAATGTCAATTCCCCAGTTTTGCCTTTCTAACAGAACCAGCTTTGAGGGTGGGAGAAGGCAGCAACATTGCTAGAATACTTCATCATTTTGCTTCTTTGCATGTAGAAGTGGCCATTTGATGCAGTATGGCCAAAGAATTGTGGGACACTACTGAGTGCACCTTCTAGGAAAGCTATTGGTTTGCTGATCTATGAAACAGAGTCAGCAAAAGACTCAGTTGGCATATACATTTCGCCTTTCCCTCTTCATTTTCTTTATGCCCCAAAGGTCAAATGAACTCTGGACCTTGAATAGTATTTTTATCTGTGTGAGTAGAAAAGCCACACTTTGAAGATTTAGTACAGAAAGAACCTGGATCTTTGATGACTTTCTTGTCAAACTAGACAGATCTGGATGAGCACTTCCAAATATTTTTGTCATATAAAAAAATAAGCCCATATTTCATTTAAGTCACTTTAGTTGGGTTTGTTACACATCACTGACCACAGTCCTGACTGAAATCAATAAATAAGGTGCTTTACAGAGTGTCTTACATATATGCATATATATTTAATGTATATTTATTTATTATATATGTATTTATATATATATAAATCTTAGCTACTACCATTAGTGTATTAGTGTTATGGTTGCTTTTAGTAGTGAGAGATAATTACGGTTTTAACCCAGGGGTTACAGAAAGATGGTGGTTAAGAGAAAAGTAAGTGATATATCAAAATAGTATTCAAAACACTTGTCCACTGATGGTTGAAAGGAGCCCAATGACTCAAAGACAAAAAATGGAGAGCTGAAGACCCAACGATGATATTAACAAATAGCTAACAGTTTTTAGTGTTCACTATGTGCCAGGCAGGTTTTAAGGACTTGCTAGGCTTAATTACTGAACAATGGAGCCACTAACAGACACAGGGTAGATGGGGCAATGCAATAATGAGGAAATGACCAGTGACTCTTCACAGGGCAGCCAAATTTTCAGGGCAGAAGGAAAAGTGTGTCTGTTTCTCAGGAGGGTAATTGGGATTTGGGATATTTGGACTAGGAATAATCCTTCAGTGAGAACTGAAGAGAGTAGAATAGAAGAGAGGGGCAGAGAAAGTTCCAGAGGGACAGAAGAGAATCCAGAAGAGAATCTGTACAGCTGAAATGTACAGGTTAACTCTTTCACCCAGGAAGATGCTCTGAGTGGTCCTACTGCCACAGATGTAATAAGGGGCTGAAACTGGGATGCCTGTCATCTTCCACAAAACATTACCACGAATGATCAAGGAATGGGATATTCTACTAGAAATCAAAATGTTCCCTTCCCTTGTTTCAACTCTTATTAATAAATATGATCTAGTGAGCCTAACTATGTCCTTATTTAATTATTATAGAACTCGAAGTATGTCTGGATAGCTTTTATAATATATGACAAGTATCTATAAATGCCAAACTTTGAAAGATCATGGGGATTTACAGTGATTCACCATATATATATGATCTGTTTTTGTGGTGATTTATTTCTTAGTCCACCATAATGATTCAAGAAGGGACTCCAGATAATTTCGGTTAATTAGAGTATTGTTAACTTGAGATTACTTTTCCTTGGGTGTTTTCCCACAATTTTCACTCTAGTGTAATGACTGTGTTCACTTATGTGTATTATGTAAATAACTGCATCTATTAAGTTTTATAAAAATAAATTCATTTTACCGTATTTCATTGTATTTAATGTACTGATATAATGAAAATCTACAGCATCTGTGATGATTTTTAAACCAAATTAAAATAATTTTTGTTTTTCAAATAGTAGAACAAACCAAAATCCTGATGGAGGTGAGATAATACACCAGTGTTGAAAAGTAATTTTCCTAGCTACTCTAATAGGCATCATGCCCAGCAAAGTGCTGGCTGCTAACTGCAGGTTGAGAAGGCTCATCACCAAGTGTTATAATGGGTTGGAAGCAAAAGGGGAAGAAGAAATTCATTTTCACTCTTTCTGCCTCTGAATAAAATGATTCACACCCCTTATAGCTCCTGTGGGTTTCACTAGTGGCACATTTTAAAAATAGAATTACCAAATCTCAGTGCTGGAAGCAATTTCAGGGGGGTCACAGCAAAAGCTCTCATACCTTACGGGGAATCTCTTTCATATCTCTTTATGTCTCCATGGCTTTGAAACTTCTGGAGGAGGTTAACTCAAAATCTCCATATGTAGCCCATTCCATTTTAATTTAATTGTTTGAAATTTTTTTCTTCAAGCTAAAATCTTTTCTGTAAATTAACAGTAGTATTAACAGAAGCAATAGCTACTGATGTTTGCACATGTTGAACATTATATTTAGTTGCACCTAACAGAATCCACTCTTCCTACTTTCAGGGGAAAAAAAAAAGTTTTTGAAACAGAGAATTAGATACTGACAAAATTAGAAAGGCAAGTGGAATAGGCAGTAGGCAAGGTTTTTAGGAATTGTTCCTCAAACAAGATGGAAGAACTGGTCTACCAAGGGTGATACCACCTCCATTACAAACAGGAAGAGGGGAGAAGCAGAAGCCACAGTAATTCCAGGACCGTACCACTTCCCATTTCACACGGTAAAACAAAGAAAAACAAAGCAAAGCAAAGCTAAGCTAAGAAAGCCTTTCATCTATCTTGATCTATCTAGCTCTAATCCCTTCCACTATTCTACATATGTCACAGTGTCCAGATTTTGTCGTGTCTTTGTTGCTATAATTGGTTTTAATTCCCCTCATGAGGGTGCTCCTGTGACTCATGCAGTTCTACAGTTGTGATGGGTAGAACTGAATATAGGGACATCTGATCCAGCAAGCTGGAGAACTAGCACTTTCCGTATGCCATCCATAGACTCTTCAGTTTTTTGCCAAATTTTGAATTTGTTAAAGAACTCACTGGAATAAGCTATGTGAGGAAACACAAGGATTGGGAAAGATGAAAATAAAAGGTAATGCTTTGCTTTTTCTGCAATTTCTCTAATGACTTTGGTCTACTCTGATAGCGTGAATTCATTACATTTTATAACACCCTGTTTAGTAAGAGGTATTATACTAATTTTAATTATGAATAGATAAAGGATCAACAAGATTAGGTGGATTCCCAGAGACTGCATACTCAATGACAAAACTGGGAATTAAACTGAGAACTTTCCCATATCCATTCTACTTCTGCCAAGGTAGAAAGAGAAGAGCCAGCCCATTTTCTCACTTTAAAAAACTGAAGCTCATCACACTTCTGTATGTATCAGTAGTGTGGTTTAATGGATTTGACAACCAGAACAGATCATTTCTTAATATCCCTTCTCCTCCCTATGAAAGGATAATAATCTTAAGTGAAACAAATAATAATCATGACCAGAAAAAATGACCAGTGGAATATTTTTTGGTTGAATTTTGTACAACAATAATGGTTAATTTATATATATTTATATATATATATATATATATATAATATGTGCAACAACACAAAAAGAAAAATTAGAAAAGAAAAATAAAGGAAAGAAGAAACAGTATATTTTTCTTCATAAGGAGAAACCTTATACTTTGTATTGGCTTGCTCTTATAAATAGTGTCACAACTTCAGTTTTTGAGACTTAATTTCTTCAAATTTATCAATGACTTTTATAAAAATTGATCTTTGCCTATTTATGTTTAAGAAATGATATTGCTAGATTTGTTACTGTATCTTCACTATGATTGATCAATGTACATTTTGTAATCAATTTTTATTTTGAAAAGCATT
This sequence comes from Mustela nigripes, assembly GCF_022355385.1. Lineage (NCBI taxonomy): Eukaryota > Metazoa > Chordata > Mammalia > Carnivora > Mustelidae > Mustela > Mustela nigripes. The sequence continues at coordinate 47,849,259 of NC_081558.1, forward strand.
TTTCACATAAAGCACAGATATACCAATTGATTTTCAGCAAAAATAGAACTTCAAGTGTCCCATAGGAGAGCATAAAACCAAGGCAGGTTCTGTTTTTTTTTCTCCCTCTCTCTCGCTCTCCCTCGCTCTCATTCTCTCTCCCAATCACTGTACTTTTGCTTTTTATTTTAAAACCTGCTGTTTAAATGCAGTAATATACAGCTTCACAGGGCTACTTGACAAAGCATATGAGCAAACAAAACTGTGCCTAAAGCAAGCTCGAGCCATTCTAAAGCATTATTTTTGAAACAAGTGTGTGTGCATGAGTCCACATGCATCTGGGAGTAATTATTTAACTGGGCATTCTCCAGTTCTCTGTGTCCATTTTTCTTTTATTCCTTATTGTGAATTTGTCCACCCATAATATGGCATTTCCTAGTCTCCCTTCCTGCTGATATGTTCATGCAACTAAGTTTTGTCCAATAAGATGTAACCAAAAGTATCTGCAGTGCAGTACTTCTTGGAAGATTCTTTAAAACGTAAATGAGGGACACCTGGGTGATTCAGTCCTTAAGCATCTGCCTTAAGCTCAGGTCATGATCCCAGAGTCCTGGGATCAAGCCCCGCATCAGGCTCCCTGCTTGGCAGGAAGACTGTTTCTCCCTCCCTCACTCCCCCTGCTTGTGTTCCCTCTCTTGCTGTATCTCTCTCTCTGTCAAATAAATAAATAAAACCATTAAAAAAAATGTAAATGAAACACACTTGCTTTTTCCTTCTTGCATCTTGGAGGTGATGGACTAATAGGTATGTAGGGGCATGTAATTTTAGATTTAATTTGCATTTCCCCAATGACTAATGATGTAGCATCTTTTCATGCATTTACTGACTATTAATCTCTCTCCCTTTTCCTCCATCTGTCCCTCTGCCTCTGTCTCTGGCTCTGTCTCTTCTCGGTGAGGTTTCTTTTAAAAATATTTGCCTTTTAAAAAAAAGGTTTCGGTTTGTTTGTCTTATTTTTTAGTCTCAAGTATTTTATATATTTTTGATACAATCCTCTAGCTGATACATTTGATACTAATGTTTTCTTCCAATCTGTGGCTTGTCCTTTTGTTTCCTAAATGTTTTCTTTTCAAGGGCAACATTTTAAACTTTGATGAAGTTTAATGTCTCATTTTTAATGTTTTCTGAATTTTTAAATGTGTTCTATATGCATGAAAACTGAAAACCCTAAAGTTGCAAATATTCTGCTTGATATTTTATTATAGAGTTTTATATTCTTAGGTTTACCTATAGGTCTGTGATCTATTTTGAGTTAATTTTTACAAGATTTGAGGCAAAGGTCCACTTAATTTTTTAAATATATGTATATTCAGTTGATCCAGCACAATTTTCCAGAAAGTCTTAACATTTTCTACTGAGGTGCTTTGGTACATTGGTTAAAAATCAATTAATACATATAGGTCGATTTCTGGACTATTATTTTTTATTAATATATTTCTAAAATCTCACTATTATTAAATTATTTTGGTGTCACGTAAAGTCATCTGGTTTGTTAGTTTTCTTATTTTCTATTTTTTTTAAAGAGACTCTTTTTTTTTAAAAGATTTTATTTATTTACTTGACAGAGAGAGATCACAAGTAGGCAGAGAGGCAGGCAGAGAGAGAGGGGGAAGCAGGCTCCCTGCTGAGCAGAGAGCTCTATGTGGGGCTCAATCCCAGGACCCTGAGATCATGACCTGAGCTGAAGGCAGAGTCTTTAATCCACTGAGCTACCCCGGCTCCCCTATTTTCTATTTTTTAAGTAACTTTGGTTATCATAGGACCTATGCAAGTTTTGATGTCAGTTTCTCAATCTCTTTAAAAACAAAATATTTTGGAATTTTTGAGTGGAATTCCATTGAACCAAGCCATGAATCAATTTTAGGAGAATACCTATATTAATATTAATTCTGCTGATCTGTGGCATTGATAAAGGTATTTGAATATTTCTCTCAGTAATGTTCTGTGTTTTAAATGCAATTTTGGATAGCTTTCTGTTCGATTTATTCCTACATATTTTATGGTAGTCATATCATCTGTAAATACGAAGAGTGTTTGCTGTTGTTAACATTGTCACTGTCTTCTTGCCACCCACTTTCAGGATGGTTGCCTTCTGCTCCATGTTCTGGCAGAGATAAACCATTTTGTTTGTCCTGGGTCTCTTTAGGTGGACTGGCCACTCTTTATAATTCAGTTCACCCATTTATCTTGTGACTCTAGTTCTCTGATAGTCTATGAAAAGGTTATGAGTTTATAAATTATCTGACTTTCTCATTATTAGAGTAGAATAACATTCTATGTGGTTTCTGTATCCAAAGCAATCAGAACTGTTCATAAATTTTTCTATACTTTCATTGTTTTCAGATTGACATGCATTCTAATTTTCACTGTGATTTTTCCATTGATTTATGAGATTTTTAGAAGCATGTCACTTAATTTATCATTAGATTAATTTACATTTACATTTTATCATTGATTTTAGCTGAATTCTATTGTGTTAGAGAACATGTTTTATGTATTTTAAGTTAATTACGATTTATTGGGGCTTGCTTTGTGGGATATTGCTTATTCGCACTTGGCTAGGATTTGCATCCCCAAGCTGTTGGCCACAATGTCCTAAAAATATAAATTAAAATTAGTTAGTTAGTAGTTTTGTGCACATCTTCTATATCCTTATTGATATCTCAAATATTTGTATTATCAATTTGTCTATTTTTCTGCTCATTCTGTATAATTTTTTTTAATTTGAGACTACATCACTTAATAAACATTTAGCATTGCTCTAGCTTTCTGATAGTCATCAACCTTTCATAATATTGAAATATACTCTCTATCTCTGGCAATATTTCTTTATTTTGAAGTCTATCTTGTTCCACATTAATATAGCTCTACAGTTAGTTTCTTCTAATTAATGTTGTTGCATGGCCTATCTTTCTCATCTGCTTGCTTTCAAACTACCTGAAGGTACCAGTGTTCTACTAGAGAAACTGAACCCATAGGATAGATAGATAGCAGGCATTAGAAATATTTAAGGTTTGTCATTTTAGTACCAAATTTCTGCTATTTTTATAAAAGATTTTATTTATTCATGAGAGAATGAGAGAGAGAGAGGCAGAGGCGAAGGGAGCATAGCAGGGAGCATAGCAGGGAGCATAGCTTAGCAGGGAGCCTGATGAAGGACTTGATCCCAGGACTCTGGCATCATGACCTGAGCCGAAGGCAGACACTTAACCATCTGAGCCACCCTGGTGCCCCCATATTTCTGGTATTTTGTTGGACTGGGGTCCTGTCCATGTCTTTATTCACCTAGTGAAATATTTATCATGGGCCAATACTATAGCTGGCACTCAGCTGCCATTTGGGAAGATATCAATACAAATGGAAACTTCCTGTCAATAGAGTATTCCCTAGCACTGGCATTACACAAAGATCCATTGACACATACATCTTGCTCATACATCTTAAGTTCTACCCAAGGTTAGCCACTTTGCTGAGCTGAGGATGCCACTGTGTTTCCCACTTTTCCTGTAAACTCTTTCTTTTCTTGATGGGGAGTCTCAATCTCACTGCTAGAAACAGACAATTAGACCCAGAGTGACCAGGTGTTATTATTCTCTCATTTTATTTCTTACAGGTTATGTCAACCAAGTGAGCTGAGGAAAAAAAAAAAAAGAACTTTAACGTTAATTAAAGTAATACATGGATACACATTTGCATGTAGTAGACATAGTTAAATTAGTCAGGGTATAATTTACAGGGACTGGTTCTGATCTGAAATTGAAGACCTAGTCATAGGGGAATGAAGGGAAAAATAGGCAATCCTTTTAAAAACGAGTATACCATTACTTTGACTTCAAAATTGAGGAGTAAGATATGTAGTCATTAATTTTGACTCTAATAAGTGTATTTAAGAAGGAGACTATAAGATCACATAATTACTATGTAGACTAAGAATATTTAATAACTAACCACATTGTACCTAGTTATTATGGTATACAGTGGGGAGTAGGGTTCCATTTTAATTTCGAGAATTAGCTTTCCTCCCACACTAATAAATTAATGAACTGGTTTTTCACGGATCCAACCATTGTTTCCTTTCTTTGAGTATGGGAATTTTAACAACTTACCTTTGATTATTCTTACTTGATGGTACTTTCCCAACTCACCTTCACACTGCTGTATTTCTGTATTTGTAAGACTGTAGAAATCTTCAGGCTAATATTCCTTGAGTAATCCCTTGTAATATTTTTAGTGCTACCTGTGTCTAGGGACTGCTGACCCCTATGGATTACTTAGTTGTCCCTTTCATCTTGGGAGAGCTTAGAAGACTTTGAACTGCATTTCCATCTTGCACTAAATTTGTTGGTTGTGAATCTGAATTCTGTTGTCACATTTAGCTGGGGAAAGCCAGTCTTTCAACACTTACCAATGGCAAGTATTTTGAGCAGCTTTTGTCTCTCTGTTTCTAAGCTTAAGGTGGTGAGTGTGGGGAAATTACATTCAAACTAAAGTGAACATCTCTTAATTGTTATAATTTAACTTAAAAATACTTTTTCCACACCTGCTCTGTCGATAAACGTGGTCCCTGCTATTATAGAGCTTGTAGTTCAGTAGAGTGAGGCAAAATTTTTAAAAAATAGCATTTTAGATCATCATAAAAGATCTAAAGACCAAAATATAAATGATTATCTTAGCAAGCAGAACTAGCTACATAATTTGAAAGCCCAGTGAAACATGAAAATGTGGGTTCCCTTAATAAAGAAAATACATTGACAATTACAAGACGACAATACCAGAACATGAAGCCAGCCCTGAGCGTAAGGTCTGCACGGCCAGAGGGATGCAGGGAAGGTAGGAGAGGGTGAGCAGCAGGGAATTTATAAAGGACTTTTCATCTCTTTGGGTAAAATTTCAGAGTTGACATGAAAAAGAGAAGCCATTTCTACATGCCGGGAGAGTGAACTCTAAGAGTGCAGCCCCTAACTTGCCTGAGGAACAGAACAGTCCATGGGGCTAAAGTACACAGACCATGTGAGAGAGCCACAGAAGATGGAGCCCAAGAGAGCGGCAGACGGTAGCTCCTATAGGGCTTTTAGGTCATGGCACAGAATCAGAAGTCGACAAGTCAGCCCTAATAAAAGCTTTAAGAACTGAAAATCTGTCCATATGCTTGCTAGCCTGAATAATATGCACTGATTCTGTCTTGAAATTTGCAACGTCCTTCTTCAACAGTCTTTCATCTGCACTTCCTGGTAGTAGGGGGAACAAAAAGATTGAATGTTTTCATTCTCCCTTTCTTCTCTCTCTCCCTTTCTTCCTTCTGAAATCCTATTGGTAGAATATGCCAGAATTGTAAGTAGTATGGAATATTTTGCATATATGACACATATAACACATATAACATATGTGTATAATATCTATGCATAGAGATATGCATATACACGTATGTATATACAAGCATATTATTTATGTCCATGCATATAATATATAAACACATTATATTTGGTATAATCTTGAACTTAGCACAAATGGGGGAAAAGCAGCTAGTATTCCTTCACTTGGAAAACTTGGTTTTTTTCCTCCATTAGCGATCTAAATGAAAACTGGTTTTTTTTTGAAGATTTTATTTATTTGACAGAGAGAGAAATCGCAAGTAGGCAGAGAGGCAGGCAGAGAGAGAGGGGGGAAGCAAGCTCCCCGCTGAGCAGAGAGCCCGATGCAGGGCTCAATTCAAGGACCCTGAGACCATGACCTGAGCCAAACGCAGAGGCTTAACCCACTGAGCCACCCAGGTGCCCCAAAACTTTTTGATTTAAATTAAAAACAAACTATATTATTATTGCCTTTAGGTTTTGGATACCTTCATAGGGCATCAATATAGATAAAATTAGATGCTAAAATAATTCTATTCTTTAGTTAAAATGATTTAGTATTTATTTATTCATTCACGATTCCTTTATTTACTCATTCATTCAATAGCTACTTATTAACCACCCTCAGTGGACCAGATGCTTGCCAGACTGTGGCTCCTGAAGACAAAATATTATCCAATATAATTGATAAGAAAACTCAAACAGCATTTTAAAATGAGAGATCATTGTTAACAAGACCAAAAAAATGAACTTACACAATTATTAAAATCTGGGTTGATTGCAGACTGGATCATTCTGATGTCCCATGGTAATATGGGTGATAAAGGATTTCTATTTTTGCCCTACAAGACCTTAAATTTTCACATAATTGGAATATATCTCTGTTTCTAATTCATTGTTTCTAGAGAGCATTTAAGAATGGGCAACATATCCAGACAGTTTATTGAAAATTAGAACTTTAAATACATTAATGCTATAGAAATTTTTTATCTAAGGTTAGAATGAAGACAAATACTTATTGTACTTATGAGTTTTTTTGTTACAAATCAATGTGGTGAAGTGAGTAACTCACCTGTATCCTTCCTCTGGATTGTGGGCTTTTTTCCGCCAGTGGAGAATGAAAATCTGAAAGTGTCATCACTAGCTGTTGTTTTTGTTTTACCTTTAGCTGACATGGTATTGGCACCTCAAAATAGTAGTACTATTTTCTCTCTTTTTGCCTGTTCGTCCCCGGCACTAGCTGGGCAGTGGTATCAGCTTTTCTCCATTGCTTGGTGCTGACTGATGAAGTAGCATGGTGCCACATGTTGAAAATCCCAACTCAATAATAACATGTGAAGACTGAATACCTTTTTGGTGCTACTTCTTTTAAGACTGATCTATGAATAACAATATTACTTATGTAATAGCAGTCCCTTTTTATATTTATGCAATTGGAAAATTTTGGAATAAACTCTTGTTTTGTTACTTTACCCTGCAAACGAAATCCAAATATATGTATATATTCAGATGCGGTCTATGCTATTATTATGTTGGGTGCCCAGGGAAATTATAAGACCAGAGCCCATTTCTCATCTATTTCCAAAACTGTCATAAATTTTGATGTCAGAGGGAGAAAAAATACTAATAAAAGATTTATGGTATTTAATATATTTTGACACGGTAGGTATTTAGAATATTAGAATAAGTGGCCATTTAATATAAGTAATTTAGCATGAAGGGAAGTTTATTATCTCCTAAGCTATCTATCAATCAACTTCTGGTAAAAACCGCATGCCCTTATTAGCACACGTAATAATGCCTCGGCAAAATTAACAGTTTCGATAGAACACACACATGTAGGGAAATATGGAGATAAGTACTTATCTATTTTCCTGCTACTATATCATTAATATAAATCTTGTTTTCTGTATATGTAAATTTTATAGGAATTAGTGCATGGGGTAAAAAAAAAAATGATTGCTGCACTTGCTAGAAGGCTTCTGTGAGGTACTGTATCCTATGTATTCTTTAGGAAGGCAGAATGTGGTACAGCCCCACACAAAGTGTTCAGAATGCATGGTTTATAGCCCAGGTTTTTTAACATCATGATCTTAGTATATCACTCAACTTCTCTAAGGTTCAGTTTTTTGGCCTACAAAGTAAAGATCAATATTTTAAAAAATGCTTGCTGTAATACAACTTATCAAAATGACAGGCCTAGCTCTGTGGTCTCCTCCTGTGAATACATATTTTATTAGTCAAGAGGCTATATAATAACATATTTTTATTATATGGCTAGATGGCCATATCTGGAAGAGCCACACTACTGTTATTCTAGGACCTCCCACTTTGTCCAGTTAATTTCCATCTTGCATCTTTGTTATATATTCTTAACCTGAAAAACGTAGTCGTTTGAGACTTACATGCAAATCTGGATAATTTTGAATATAGATCACACATCAATGCTGGAAGGCTAACCAGGCACTTTGTTGTCATTTTTAATGGATATTTACCAGGAATAATATAAGAGCTAAATTTATAAGCTACATATGAGTTGCAACTGTATCTTGTTGATTTTTCTATCCCCTGTACCATGCATGAGGTAAGGCACATTAAAGGTGCCCAGTATATGTTTGGCCTGAAGTAGGAGCCATAAATAGCTCTAAGGGTAAAATATATAGCCATGATAAGTTTGTATAATGTCAATGCCAATTCTAGGCATCTCTAAGAATGGAGATGGATCTTTCTATTCTCCAAGATACCTTCTGCAAGGCACTCCAATGGGGTAAGGGACCAGGAAGGGGAAGAGTTTGTGTAATAGTAAACATTATTGTCTGAGTAAATTGGGAGATGTGGAAACAGTTTCACAGTTTCATTGACTAATAAAAGCAACTTTTAGTTGGAACCTACTTTTCCCTTTTCTATTTTAATACCCAATTTTCACATGAAGTGAGAAAGTCTATTTTAAAATCATTTCAAATTTTCCTAACACAGTCTGGAAGCTATTTTGGAGATGTGGCATTCCCAGAAGAATAAAGTAGATCGAGTAAATGCTAAATAAGTATATTTAAAAAATAGATTAAAAGCACTCCAGTGTCACCACCATTTTGAAATGATCATCACTTAAAATTATAACTTACTTGTTTTACAAGTCAGGTTAATAAATGCACAAAATATGAATCACTAGTAAGACTCTTCTTTGGTGTCACTGAAAAGAGAGTTGATGGCGCGTGGAAATGCAGTGTCTGCTAACTAGCATGTATTTTCTTAGGACTTCTTCTTCTTTTTATTTTTAAAGATTTTCTTTATTTATTTGACAGATCACAAATAGGCAGAGAGGCGGGCAGATAGAGAGAGGGGGAAGCAGGCTCCCTGTTGAGCAGAGAGCCTGAGACGGGGCTTGATCCCAGGATCCTGAGATCATGACCTGAGCCAAAGGCAGAGGCCTTAACCCACTGAGCCACTCAGGCACCCCATTTGAGACTTTTAATGGCAAATACATTGTAAGGATTTAGATACCATTTACCAAGTTCAAAGAAATGGTTATTCTTCACTGGTCACCCAGGTCTGTTAAAGAAAAAGGCCAACTTCCTGGAAACAACATATATAAGCCCTAAGCTAAGAAATGGATTCCAGGAGACTTGAGATTTTCTGAACTCTGCATGTTTCTTACCAGTGGTTCTTCACGCTTGTACATCAGAGTTACATGGGAAGCTTTACAAAAGTGTTAGTATCTGGGTGCATCTAGAACAATCAAATCAGAATCTTTCATGACAGAGAAAGGTATCAGTATTTTTAAGAGCTACCCAATGTTAATTGTTAATTGTAGCCAATGTTGAGAATCACTAACTTAGAACAGAGATGACAAGTTCGTGGAACCTGGCTTGTAATTTCTCCTATTGCCTGATAGAAGATATCGTGAGTATATTCAAACATATATTCCTACAGAAGCCAGGTTCAGACTCAGAAAATTTTTAGTGGTTTTCTCCAGATAATCTCTATAAACAGTTAGAAATCAGTTTGCTATCTCTGAAAACCATTTGTGCTAATTATTGTGTCCACTGAAGATACTCAATAAATATTTGGGGATTGATCAGATCAACTTAAATATCCTACTAGCAGATACCCTTTTGCCCAACTTGTTGTTGACTTACTTGGGCTGGCATTTTTAAGCCTAAGAGAACACATGCCTCTCATGTTTTCAAAAATTTACAGGCCCACTCATAATTCATGACTTTGAAGTTTATTTTAATCTTTGATCCAAATTGGAATTCTATGCTATATTTATATATGGTATAGTGACAACCTGTAAAATAATTAAATTTGCATTGTTATTAAATAGGTAGTCTTTGTGAAAAGGTATAGCTTACCAAAATAAAAATAACTTGGATTAAGCAGAGGCATTTCTTTCACACTACATAACTAATTTCTACATAAGGGTTACCAAGTTAACCAAGTTGGTGGACATTCTGATTCCTGTTTCCAATGCCAAAGGATGATCAGAGCTTTAAAAGCACAAACATTAAAGAAGCAATGTCCTTCAGGCTTCAGCCACTAAAGAGTCATCTCCCTATGTTTAGAAACTTTTGCCCTCTACTTACACAAAGTTATTACACTGTTTCTCATTCTCAAAGAATGGGAAGAATAAGAAATACATTTTTTAGTCACCTCGCCTATGGAATTGCATTCTGCATTTCCTTAATAATTTCTATCTCAGCTGTGCTACAGTCTCCTTAATTAATTAAAAATACAGAGTTAGTTTGCAAATATCTCATTAACTCTTGAATAAGGAATTCACCAGTGTCCTCTTGACTGGCAGCCTTTATCAGACGATGCTGTCCAAACTCTCTTACTTCTCCTTTTCTATAAAGAGGGGCTTTGGGGAAACCAGTGAGTCTTTGCTATAGAAGCACTATTTAGCTCCAGCAAAGAATTTAATCTGCTTTATATGCACAACAGCATTCTTGAGACACTCTTTGACGCAAATCCAGACTCTGGATCCACCTGTTTGAGATGTGGCGAATCTATATAACCTTAAGTAATTCACTTTAAAATGACATCCGTGGGGCAACTGGATGATGCACCGGTTAAGCAACCAGCTTTTGGTTTTGGTTCAGGTCATCATCTCAGAGTCCTGAGACTGAGCACCGAGTGGGGCCCCATATTTAATGGGGTGTCTCTTGTCCCTCTCTCTTCCCTCTGTCCCTTCCTCAGATCACACACATGTTCTCTATCTCAAACAAATAAATAAAATCTTAAAAAAAAAAATAAAAAGAGATATGTCCAGAGGAAGCATCTATATGACATGTTTAAATGTTCTAGGAAGTTACAGCCAGTGAGGGGAACTTCAAATTTGTTATAGCACTCCTGTTCTGAAATCACAGAAAGGGAATGATTTTGGTGCAGGATATCCTTGGGCATTGTGTGGCATCTCTTACCTGCTATGCCACGTCAGGCCCCTCAGAGAAGGAAAAGAATAGGGCTCTCATTTCCCAGCCAGGAGCTGTGTCACCCCAAGTCAGTGACCTGATAGTCTCCCTCAGAATGTCACTACTGGATTCAGAAAATACTCTTCTACCCACTCCTACTTAGAAAAAAATAGTGAGGTAATTTGACACGGTAAAAAAAGTACTTGACACTGTTTGCCAGTGATGAGAATGTCATGCTGAAATCATCCTCATGGAAAGAAGTTCTTTGCAGGCTGCCAAGAGAGACATCCAATGATCTCAAAAGGTTGTTAAAGATCTGAATGGCTCTGCTTCTGGTTATCCTTCAGTTGCTCACAATCTGGAAATCTGTGCCCAAAACTCATCTAAAAATTATTATTGTCAAGGTCCTGCTCTTTCCTTGCTTGTTTCCACTAACCACATGCTTCCAACTTTGGTTTGTTTGTACATACAAACACCACAACTATCATCATTTTTGCATACCATCTGTACTGTTATAAAGGTGGTATTTTCCTTTAAGCTGATTCCATTTATTTTAGTTATATGGACTTATTTTAAAAGGAAGTTGCAGTAAATGTATGGAATGTTATATATTTTATATATATAACCTTATATAAATATATATTTTATACATGTTATATATTACTTATAATTTATAGTTAAAATAAATTATTACATTAAAAATGTTTCCCTATATTCCACATGAAATAATTGGTGAATCACTGGGGATACAAAATTAGCACTCTCTAAAAATTATTTAGATAAAGCAAATTACTTTTTGTTTCTCCTCTATTTCTTTTTTTTTCTAATTGTTTTTATATATTTTTAAAAAAATGACTTAGAGGAGGTCACTCTTCATTTATCCAGGTAAAATAAAGCAGAATAGGGTAAGTACATGCCATAGCTATTCGATCAAACCAATGAGAAAACAAATGTACTGAACATGTTAATATGTATTCAGTGCTACTGATCTTCTTTTAATAGAACTCCTTGTCTAGATCCTCAATAAAGACAATTTACATATTTGGATGAGAAACCTAAATGGTATTTTCATCAGTGCTATTGTGCTCCACATTTTTTGTCCTTTCTGACTGCAATATGTCCAGGTAGAAGAAAACCTGCACTTCACTGGTAAGAACAAGTATCTGCATTCTTTCCTGGTAGGTCTAAACTATCACCCCTTTGCTCTCATTATTTATTGCACGGAGGTGGATGTCATGCCTCAGATCAGACTAAAGAGAGAATGTGGCATTTGATGCACTGACATCTTACACACGGACAAACATTCGTACAGATGAACTTCTTCAATTAGGGCAGCATCCCACCCTGCATACCCAATGGCATATTCTTAAATTATTCACTAAGTAATTACTTTCAAGGACAGTCTGCCTCAATGAAGGAAAAAGTCCCACATGGCCTCTTTCTTTCTTTCTTTCTTTCTTTTTTTTTTTTTTAAAGATTTTATTTATTTATTTGACAGACAGATCACAAGTAGGCAGAGACACAGGCAGAGAGAGAGGAGGAAGCAGGCTCTCTGCTGAGCAGAAAGCCCGATGTGGGGTTCAATTCCAGCACCCTGAGACCATGACCTGAGCCAAAGGCAGAGGCTTTAACCCACTGAGCCACCCAGGCGCCCCCACATGGCCACTTTCTTTTTCTTCGTTATTTATTTATTTATTTGAAAAAGAGAAAAAGAGAGAGAGGGGAAGAGCAGAAGGAGAGGGATAAGCAGACTCTGCTCTGAGTGCAGAAACCAACATGGGGCTCAGTCTCATGACCCTGAGACCATGACCTGAGCCAAAATCGAGGCAGATGCTCAACCAACTAATCCACCCAGGTGTTCCTGGTCGTTTTCTTCTTGACGTTTACCCTATAAATGATAAAAGTTCTGATATTTCAGAGCATCTAGAAAATCTCTTTAATTCACTCCTCCTTATTTTAATATTTATGTGAGAAATGTAAATGACATCATTTATTTACTGTGTTCTACATTAAGAAAATCTGATATATAAAATTTAGAACTTATAAATGCTTATATTGCAATGATTGCATGGCCAAGAAACTAGTTTCCTAAGGATCCAATCTATAAATGTGTTTATAGAAAGTCTGTCCTACACTTTGTTCATATGCTTTGAGTAATAAAATATTTATTATTGTGTAACTTCTCAGGAAATATAAATTGCATACTGTATTGTAGCCAGATTATTTTTACTCTAGGATTGGCAGGGGAATGAATTAAACAAATGATTTACTAATATTTTCTATAAACATTGGATGGCTTATCACTACTTTTGTCTTTTTTTTGTTGCTGTGTTTTGTTTAATTTTTGTTTTATTTTAGTTTTTTTCATTATTTTTATTTTGATTGAACTTCGTCCAGTTTTCTTACAGATACGGGTATTGGAAGTTGTAGTCAGTCATTAACTTCCTGTGTTTTGGGTGTAAATATACTTAACATTGAGGAAAGAGTGTGTTTCTTTTTGAAATAAGAATTTTGACTCTGATTTTCCTGCTGGCTTCTTAGCTGTTTCTGATCAATAGATTTTAGATAGTACATTTATAGTAAAGATGACATTACACATTACTGACTTCAATATTTAGAGACTTTTTTAATCTACATGTTCCTGTTTTTTTATACTTTATTATTTAATGATTTCTACTTTTCCTCTCTAATAGGACCTGATAATTGTACTGATCTCTCACAGAAGGCAGAGACTCTCTCAAATGCACCTATATATGTGGTTGAGAGAGTGCATGGAGGGTAATATTCGGTCATCAGTAACTCAAATTCATTTCCTAAAGGAACCTGGTCATATGCTAGAGAGTTCAAGGAACTTGCCATGGCTAGGTAGGAAACTTTGCTTCTCCTGCTTAAGTCAGGCTGGACACAGGTACCTGTCCCATGGAAAATATCTGATCACTTGAGTATTTTTCTGTTTCCACCACTGGGCTGAGCAACTTGAAGAGACTGATGAAAACTTTGATGAAATTACAACCTGTGCTGGCCACTTATCCTGCTACCACTTTGCTTTGTTCTTTTTAAGGATCAGCAGCCAGGAAGCACGTAGAGAAAATACAAGGTATGGGTCTCCATACTCGTGTTGGTGACACATGTAAAATTAGCCTGCTGTAACTTATGTCTCTCCATGAAAACAAGATGTTATTCCTCTAACAGTTCCAAAAATCCTCTATTGGAATGCTCTCAATAGAATATAATTTGACAATAGTCAATTAAACAAATGATTTACAATTCAACCACATGGCAAAGATACATATACATGAAAGATCACGGAGCATTTTTAACTTAGGATCAGTGAGAAAGTACTGACAGTTTTCTAAGTATAGCCCTTAGATATCTGGTGAGCTATTGGTCTCAAACTTCTTGTGCATTCATATCATTAGTTTTGTACTCCTAGAACTATGTTGTCATAAGTGAAACCCTGCTCTTTGACATGAATCTGACTTATGACCACTACAGGAATTGAAAGTATCTTATTACTGTGACCATTTCCCACCATCTTATTGGAATCAAGTAGTTTTCCTCAGATATTTTATTGCTGTCATCGCAGGTTGGTGAGGTGAAACTGTCTTCACCAAGATTATTGCACCAATATTTTGTTTTATCTACAGCCTTCTCTTTATTGGTTGGTAAATTTCATATTCATAGTTGTCTCTTTTAAATGTATATTTTTATCATACCACTGTCATAGTTAAAAAAGAAATTTAGCAGATGAGAGATGCTGTCTATAGGTTTTTCTGTCCTAAATATCATAAATGAGGAGCAGCAGATTACTCTAGATTGGATGTTCTAGGGATTCTAGGGTTCTCATCTCTTGCTCCAAAATAGAACTCCCTAGAAAGCTTTATAAGACGCTGATGTCTGGGCCTCACTTCTAGAGATTCTGATAAATGGCAATCTTTCAGACATTCCCAGGTAATTCAAACAGCATCAAAGTACAGAGCCACTGGCCTTGATTAACTTTGTTAAAGATGTAACCAAATCACTGAATACTGTCTTTTGTACTTTGATATGTACAAACTGCAATGAAATGTTTGCCAGCACATGTGTAATATTATTTTGAGCAATTAATAACCCGATCGTTGAGATATCTGTCAGAATGAAACTCTCCATCTGTAAAGAAGGTGTGTAGGAACAGAAATGTCAACAACTGAAGGTGTCAAAAAAGTACAGCTTTTGTTCTTAGCTGGGACAGAGGCAATTTGGGCACATGATTCTCTAAGTTAGTGCTGGAAGACCTTGAGTGTGCAGGAGGAGCCATCCACCTTTGTTTCCACCTGTCTAAGTGCCCCAAAATATTTACCCCCTAGAATCAACCTGGAATCTGCTACTTATCTTTATCTAGGATTTCAACTCTATATTGACCAAAGACTAAATGCCTTCAGAGAATGGGAGAAAGGGGCATCATGAACAATGATCTCCAGGTCATGATCACCACATTCTAGCTTGAGGGCCCTGAACAAGTTACTTATGCTTTCTGAGGCTCAGTTTCCTACTATGCAAGCATGACAGTACTTACTCAGGAAGGCTGTCACAGGATTAAATGTGACTGGCACACATGCAAGTGCTTAAAGCAGTCCCAGGCACAAATCCCTGTTATTTTTTTAAGTAACAAATAATGGATAGCTACAAAAAGAAAGAACTATGAAAATCTACTGTGGGATAAATCTGAATTTCCACAGATGAAGTGAGACTGAGTTGGGCTTTGGAGGATATAGACAGAGAATGTGGCTGATGAAGACATAGGCTGAAGGAATTACATATGCAAAGTCATGTGATTTACCGCTCAGAAGAGAACATGATTGTCGACTGATATATTGAGTGCTTCTTGGTGAAGGACTTAACAGTGCTAATAACAGTTGTTGAGTTTACTGCTTATTCTTTGCTGAGCACTTGACTTGAGTGTCATCTCAGTTAGCCTTAAAACAATGTTCCCATTTTATAGATGAGTAATATCAAATGTTGAGACACCAAGTAACAGCCGGTAAGGAAAGAGCTGTGATTGGCACTGAGATCTAAAGGGTAAGAAAGCCTGAATTCTAAGACTACTCTGCTATGATGCTTCTACTTTAGCTCTCATGGGCTCCTCAGCAGCTGAGGACCAAAGGGGAGGCATCCAATGCTGGGGATCTAGGCACAAAAAAAGAGTTCTGAAGGTATCAGAACACATTAATCTTTCTTTTTTTTTTTTTTTTTTTTTTTTCAGATCTACCTAATAGGGTTTCCCTTGCCTAGACTCCAGATATAGAATCCTAGTCCTTGATCTATGTAGGATGTTACACATGCACATGAAAGACTCATTTCATCCCAATCATGCTGATGTTTGAGTCTAGTTCATGGAGTTAAGAATACACATGTATTCTTAGGGGCGCCTGGGTGGCTCAGTGGGTTAAAGCCTCTGCCTTTGGCTCAGGTCGTGATCCCAGGGTCCTGGGATCGAGCCCCACATCGGGCTCTCTGCTCAGTGGGGAGCCTGCTTCCTCCTCTCTCTCTCTCCTGCCTCTCTTGTGATCTCTGTCAAATAAATAAATAAAATCTTTATAAAAAAAAAAAAAAAGAAGAAGAAGAATACACATGCATAGCCAGTGGTATCCAGAGAAACAGAATCAACAGAAGGTAAGTAGGTAGGTAGGCAGGTAGATAGATTTTATATACATATATATATATCTTATTGGTCATGTTAGTGTATATGGGTGATACATATATACATATTTTTTTTTGATAAGGTTGCATTTCTCGTAGTCTTGAGTTTTTTTTTTTTTAAAGATTTTATTTATTTATTTGACAGAGAGAGATCACAAGTAGGCAGAGAGGCAGGCAGAGAGAGAGAGGAGGAAGCAGGCTCCCTGCTGAGCAGAGAGCCCGATGCAGGACTCGATCCCAGGACCCTGAGATCATGACCTGAGCCGAAGGCAGCGGCTTAACCCACTGAGCCACCCAGGTGCCCCCCCCCTTTTTTTTTTAAAGATTTTATTTATTTATTTGACAGAGAGAGAGATCACAAATAGGCAGAGAGACAGACAGAGAGAGAGATGAGGAGAAGCAGGCTCCCTGCTGAGCAGAGAGCCCCATGCGGGACTCGATCCCAGGCCCCTGGGATCATGACCTGAGCTGAAGGTAGAGGCTTAACCCACTGAGTGATACAGGTGTTGATGGAGAGAGAAAGAGAGAGAGAGAGAGAGAGAGAGAGAGATCACTTTAATGAATTAACTCATATAATTGTGAAGGCTAACAAATTTGAAATCTGTAACATAGACCAGCAGGCCAGGAAATACATATAAGATTTGGTGTTGTAGTCTTGAGCCCAAATTCTGCAAGGCAGTAGGCTGAAAACTCAGGTAGCATTTCTATGTTTTAGTCCTGATAAGAATTCCTTCTTCTTCAGGAAACCTCAGTCTTTGCTCTTAAGTCCTTCAACTGATTAGATGAGGCCCATTCACATTATGGAAGGTTATCTACTCAGTCTACTGATTAAATTTTTCCAAAGGAGATATACAAATGGCCAAAAGACACATGAAAAGATGCTCAACATCACTAATTATTGGAGAAATGCCAATGAAAACTACCATGAGATATGATTTCACACTGGCTAGTATCAAAAAGACAAGAAAGATAAAGTGTTAGCAAGGATGTGCAGAAAGGGAACCTTCCTGCACTGTTGGTGCAGCTACTCCAGTATATAGACTGGAGGTTCCTCAAAACATTAAAAACAGAAATACCATACAAACTGGTAATACCACTCTCTGGGTATTTATCCAAAGAAAACAAAAACATTAATTCAAAAAGACATATGCACCCTATGTTTAATGTAATCTTACTGACACAAGATATGGAAGACATATATATATATATATATATAATACAAAATTACTCAGTCATAAAAAAGAATGAAACAGGGTGCCTGAGTGGCTCAGTCAATTAAGCATCCAAATCTTGGTTTGGGCTCAGGTCATGATCGTAGGGTCATGAGATTAAGCCCCACATCAGGCTCTGCACTGAGCACACAGCCTGCTTAAGAGTCTTTTTCCCTCTCCCACAGCCGTTCCCCCACCCCACTTACACAGGCACACATGTTCTCTCTTAAAAAAAAAATGAAATATTGCCATATGCAACATGATGGATGGACATAGAGAGTATTATACTAGGTGAACTAAGACAGACAAATACCATATAAATACCATATGATTTCACTTATATTTGGAATGTAAAAACAAGCAAATGAACAAATAAAAAAACAGAAATAGACTAAAAAATACAGAGAATAATCTAGTGGTTATCAGAGTGTGGAAGAGTGGGGGGATGAGAGAAATAGGTAAAGGAGATAAAGAGGTACAAACTTCCAGTTATAAAATAAATAAGGCTCCACAGAGGAAAGTAAAGAATAGGAAATTTAGCCAATAATATTCCAACAATTTTATATGGTGACAGATGGTAACTATACTTATCACAGTAAGCACTTCCTAATGTATATAATTGTTGAATCACCATGTTGTAACCTAAAATTAATAAAACATTGTATGTCAACTGTACCTCAATAAAACACTAAAAATTAAAAAAGTTAATCACATGTTAAAAAAAAAAACACCTTCTTTAAGAAAGTGAGAAGATAAGAATGGAAGAAAATATTTGCCAATGACCTATCTGATTGCAGATTGTTATCAAAAATATACTCCTAAAACTCAGTATGAAGAAAATGAACAAGTTGACTTAAAAATGGGCAGAAGTGGGGAGTCTATGTGGCTTAGTTGATTAAGCATCTGACTCTTGATCTCACTTCAGGTCTTGATCACCTATGACCCTATGACCCAGCGATTACACTACTGGGTATATATCCTAAAGATACAAACGTGGTGCTCCAAAGGGGCACGTGCACCCAAATGTTTATAGCAGCAATGTCCACAATAGCCAAACTATGGAAAGAACCTAGATGTCCATCAACAGATGAATGGATAAAGAAGATGTGGTATATATA
>NC_081558.1:47868167-47963630 GCF_022355385.1 Mustela nigripes
ATCATATGATCTCCCTGATATGAGGAAGTGGAAATGCAACATGGGGGGGTTGGGGGTAGGAAAAGAAAAAATGAAAGAAGGTGGGATTGGGAGGGAGACAAATCATAAAAGACTCAAACTCAAAAAACAGACGGAGGGATGCTAGGGGGAGGGGGGACGGGAGAGGGTGATGGGGATATGGACATTGGGAAGGGTATGTATGTGCTATGATGAGTGCTGTGAAATGTGATTCACAGACCTGTACCCCTGGGGATAAAAATACATCATATGTTTATTAAAAAAATAAATTTAATAAAAAAATTAAAAAATTGTAGTACATTCAGACAATGGGATATTATTCAGTGCTAAAAAGAAATGAGCTATTAAGCCATGAAAAGACATGAAGGAACTTTAAATACATATTAGTAACTGAGAGAAGCTAATCTGAAACTGCTACATACTGGGTGATTCCACCTTTATGGCATCATGGAAAAGGCAACACTATGGAGATAGCAAAGAGATCAGTGGTTGCTACAGATTAGGGAAAGGAGGGGATGAATTCAAAATACGATTTAGGATTTTTAGGACAGTGAAACTATTCTGTATGATGATGATAGATACATGTCATACATTTGTCAAAATCCATAGAATGTATAATACCAAGATGAATACAAGTATAAACTATGGTCTTAGGGTAATAATTATATATATTTTTTTAATGAATTATATATATATATACATATATATGTATATGTGTGTGTGTGTATATATATATATATATATATATATATATATGAATATGCCAGTCTTGTGTGGGATATTAATAGTGGGAGAGGCTGTGTGATTGGGGTGTAGTAAGAATATGGGAAATCCGTTCAATTTTGCTATGAAGCTAAAACTGTTCTAAACAATTAAGTCTTAAAAAATGATACAAGTTGAGTTCACTAAACATATAAAAACAACAACAACAAACATAGGTTCATAGGGACATCTAGATGAGTGTTTCCCCAAACAATTGGGTCCCCTGGCCTCACCAAGACGACACATAAAATCAACCATCACAGCACAGACATGTGATTGCTTATATGTCAGAAGTTGCAATGAGTGGTGGCAGAGCTTCTCTGAGCCACACTGACAGTACGTGGGAGATAAGGAAATGGACTGGGACGGCAGAAAAGGCAAGGCAGGGGCACAAGCTGGCTCTCACATCCTGGGACATAAGACAGCCATCTACTTTGAAATCTGGTTCTTCCTCAAGAACTGAAAGTTTGATGTTATCTGAGCAATTGATTTGTACAGTTTAATAAGCATTTGTTGAGTATGGTGTTTTTAATATAGATGGAATCTCGTTCACATGGAGCAATCTAGTGAAAGACAAAGATAATTAACACAGAAACAAATACATGAACAAAAAGATCAGTTATATACTATGAAGGAATAAATGGGAGTGAGGGAAAATTATGATAGAGCACCCTGAATTGCTGTAGAGATCGGATCGGGAAACATCTCTGAAAAGGAGACAATCACGGGAGTCCTGAAGATTGAGAAAACCATCCACTGTGTGAAAAGACAAGAGAGAGAACTTCAAGGGAGGCTGGAAGTAAAGCAGGAATAAGGAAAGAAAGAAA
Source organism: Mustela nigripes (assembly GCF_022355385.1). NCBI lineage: Eukaryota > Metazoa > Chordata > Mammalia > Carnivora > Mustelidae > Mustela > Mustela nigripes. Next base: position 47,869,775 of record NC_081558.1, read on the forward strand.
ACAACAATCAAACCATAGAAGGACCTTATAAGTCATGTTAAAGAGTTAAACAAAATTGTAAAAAATAAATTCTGGCAAGAATGGAAACACTGAGAAAGGATAGAGTCAGGGGCTAGGGAGTAGATATCAATGTCCAGGGGAGTAAAAGGTGTGTGATGTATTTTGGAAGATTTATTTGATGAACGGAATATGTGGCATGACAGGAGGGGAAAAGCAAAGACTCCTTCTTTGATTGTGTTTTCCTAATTTCTGCCACTTTCTATGGCAATTTTAGAGGAAGAAAGATGGATCCAAAGTCTTGGTACCAGAGTTAGTTCTGCACTGTCTCAACTACAAAGAGCTGTGGGACTGTGCTTTGTTGGTAGAGTTGACAACCATCCCATGAGTACAGTCCAGTGACTTAGATATAGTTGTATCATTTATTTAACAGATACTTCCTTGAAGGACTGAGTTCATTTGGTGATAAAGATAAACCATAATCAAAAAGATCGTAATCATTGGGTCTACAAGCTCATTGGCAAACATGAGGCTTCGGAGCATTAGTTGGTGACAACATCAGCACAGGCAGATGTGTCTCAGCTCTTGAGAGTAAAGTGGCTCATGTCACTTATCACATTGTGTCCACAGTGCACCAAGACGTTACCATGCATACTCCCAAAGTTCTTTTGAGAGAACTAATATAGATACTTATTCCTTTTCTTCCAGATCTTGGCTTCATAGAGCTATTTTTTTTTTCTTGCTTTACTTAAATCACATACAGTGTACCCACTCAGAGCAATTAATTATCTTTGGCTCCTTTGAAATTACTCTCCAATCAAGTAAATATAAGAAGACAGAGTGTTACGAAAAATAATTCCTATCTGTTCTTCTCATTAGGTACCAATTGAGTAAACAGAATATGATTTGCTTCATGGATATAAGTTTAGCAGACAGGGAGCCAGGCTGTCTCCAGGCTATTCTGATAAATGTCCTGTTCTCCCTTACAAGATTTTATGATGCACATGATGATTATTCAACATATGGGTCCCTCAGCATATGGTAGGTACCAAGGCTGTTGTGTAGCCCAAATGCACGAGTCTACTTTTAAAAAAATGTGTTTGTCTCCAAGGTCATATGACCTAGTAGATTCATTTGGTTCTCAGGAACATTGCAAAATCCCATAAGAAATAGCCTAATGAGTGTTAAAAGAAACAGAGTATTTTTGGAATTTTAAAAATAGTGACAAGCAACAGAGAGAAGAATATAGATTTGTTTGTGATAGAACAAATACTGGAAATTTAGGTGCTCTACTTCATGCATCTTAATGTTGGATTTTACTATACAGGTAACATTTTCATCATAAAACTGATGAAAATTTGAAGTATTTTCTATACCTGAGGAATGACCATCAAAAGGAAAAGGTCAGAATAAACTGGATTTTAACACTAAGATTAGTAATAATACTATGCTGATATTTAACAATTAATAGGCTATAATGCCTTAATCTTCATAGTATTGGAATTTAGGTCAAAGTGATACCTCAGATCACATAGCTTGCAAGTCTGGAATCAAAAACAGAACAAAGCTTTGAACATAGGGTTTTTCTTAATATGCCGCCTTATTTTCCAAGTTAGTTATGAAATCCACACAATCGGGAATTGGGTCCACCATCTTTTGCCAACATTTTGTGTGTTCCTGTGGTCACAAACACTCTAAATATTGCCTAAAGTTGAAAAAAACAGTTATGAATAAAATTTATTCTTAAGTTTGACTGAACAATTTTGTTGCCAAAGCTGAGGTCTGAGTTGAGGGTGGAAAAAATCCTTGTTGCTGCTGTGGTCAAAATCTCAAATATAAATATAGGATCAGACCCATTTTACCCATAGCAGAATCATACACACAGATTAGAGGAAGGGTTGTACACCAAGGCCAATTAATCTGATCCCGTAAGATAGAAAGGGCTATCTCCACCTTTTCAAATAACACAAAGAGTAGAATAAAACAACTAAGACTGATGTCAAAGGTTGTTAATTAGCTCACATAATGTAGAAGTCCAGGGAGCAGATTCAGATAGAATCTGAATTGGCCTCAAAAAATATTATCAGGATCCAGTTTCTCATCTTTCATCTCTCATCCTAGTTTCCTTTATGTTCTGGCACCTCCAGGTTTACATTTTTACAACATCAAATCAAACATTCATTCCAGAAATTTAAAGGATTAGCTTTGATTTGATCAACTTAAGTTACATGCTGAGGCCCAAACTAATCTTTGACTCACATGTCCACCTGGGATCTCAGGGACAGCCTCTACTCAAACCATGTGAAGTAAGAGTAGACAAGGGATGGGTCTCTAAGAAATGTAGGGGGTTGTTAAAAAGAAAGAAAAGTGGATGCCATGTTGAGAAGAAGCCCTAAAGTCTTCAGCCAAGGAATTAGAGCTACAACATTCATATCAGTTTTCTCTCCCTTATTATTTCTTAGCCTCTATGGAGAATATTACAAGGTTAGAGGTCCCCCAAATCATCACTTACATGGCCTTTTCCAATTTTTCTTGGGATGCAGAAAATGAACGAAAATTGATGGTCTACAGTACCAGCTATGTGGTAAAGGAATGTGGATATAGTATGAATTGTGCGAAGTTGTAAATAAACTTGAAGTAGATTTAATTCACAGAGAGAACCTTCTTCTGTCTACCTTTCTGATAACGCTGACCTTCCTATAAATAAGGGTTACAGCTTTCACTTAGATGACTGATTCCTTGTGGAGGGTTAGGAATAAACATAGCTTTTCTTCAAGCCCATCTTGGCTTTCTTTTATCTGTCTTGAACCAATAAAATAACGATTGTGGCAAGGACAATCCAAGCCCTCTTTCCTTGTCACATTCAGGATTGAATCTCTGACATTTGTCTCTTTTTTCCCCCCATAGTTTCTGAGTCTCTGTGTTTCTGTTCAATGTGTCTGTCTTCTTTGAAGTCACCTGCCACACTGCATCATGACAGACTAAATGATAGGCTTCATTACTCTTTCCTGGCAGCTGCCTATGTTTTATTTCTTTTGGAGTCCAGGGAAGAGATCCACCTCACCCTATGATTTTGCTTTTCAGGTCTACGTATGAAAGGAGGGCAGGTTAAGAGTAGGCAGAATATGTCATCCCATTATCAGGAAAGAAAGGAGTAAAAGCAGAAGTAAAGCTGCCGGCAATTCTGATGGCTCCTAAATCCATGGTAGTCTTGTTTTAGCACTGTGGAGTTCCCCATCAGGCATCTCCATTTCAAATTCTATCCTTGAAAGATCAGTTATGAACTGCTTTATATAGATTGTATAAGCAGCCTTCAGTTTATAAAAATGGTCACAGCAATATTTTCCACTCATTTTTACTGGCTTTGGCACTCCCCCATAGAAAGATAGAAGCTCTTTTCACCTCCTCTTGAAGCTAGGTATGTTTTTATGACATCTGAATGAATAGAATAAAGCAGAGCTTATACTGCATGACTTGAAGCTAGGTCATAAAAAGCTATACTGCTTCCTCTTGGATCTCTTCTTTGGGACAACTCCTCTTAGAACATAGCCAGCATTTTGTGAAGATTACCCAAGCAACCCAGAGACACGATGTGTAGGTTCTGACTCCAGTCCTAGCTGAGATCCCAATCAATAGCCAGCATCAACATCACACATGTAAGCAAATCTTCAGATGATTCCAGTCCCCAGCTTTTGAGTCACCACAGCTGACATAAAGTAGAGCAAAGACTGATCCCCACCAAACTCTTTCCGATGGCTGATTGTGAGCAAATGTTGTTTTAGCCACTAAGTTTAAGACAATAAATAATTGGACCAAGTTCAGTTGAATTTTTTGAAAAAAAGTAATAAAAAAGTGTTATGTTCAATGTCATGAATTTAATATTTAGGTATTTAGAGGAAAATATTAGCGTCTTCATTAATGATCAGTTTAGTATATTTTTCTCCCTCCCTTCCCTTTATCTTATTTCTTCTTCCTTCCTCCCTCCTTCCCTCCCCTCTTTCCTTCCTTTCTCCTTCCCTTCCTCTTCCTTCCTTTCTTTTTTTTTTTTTTTTTCCATCCATAAGGGTAGACTCTTTTTTTTTTGGCTAGCGATAAGGGTATACAAAAATAATGTCTCATTTTCTTCTAGGTGTGAATAGGACAACTAGGTATGGGACCAAAGTGGCTTGAAAGAGTTAAAAAACTATCTCAAGATCTATTCCACAAAAGATATATTTTGTAATTTTAATAACAGGCATACAGATATAATTTCTTTGGCAAATCATGACTTTTTCTCCTTAGCTTATTTCTTCATAACTTTTATTGCTATCACTTCTTTCCTCCGACTTTTTTTCCTACTTAACCTTGGCAACCTCTTATGCACATTATTGTGAAATCTTCAAAAACAGCATATGAAACATTTTTTTAAAATAACTTTTTCCTGTTAGGACCAACCATTTATTCCTCCATCCATGAATCCATCCACTTCATGTGTATGTACTGAATGTCTATTGTGTGCAAGGTACCAGGGACCCGGAGGTAAGAGTTAGACAACCCACCCTTACAAATATCACAGTCTCATGAAAAACAGAAAAGTAAACATATAAATTGATTGATTAATTCAACAAACACTTATTAAGCTTCTACTGTTTTCCAAGCATTATGCCAGACGATGGTGTTAACAGCAGTAAAGAGGTAGATACAGCCTATGTCCTATGGACTAGGACATATGTCCTATGGACTAGGAGTTAACACAGAAAACTAAGTCAACAACTGCAGAGGACCCAATCAAGAATTCAAGGAAGGCCTCTCAAAAGAAGTGAAGTATAGACTGAAGACTGGGGAGTGACTGGTAGCCAGCCAGGGGAAGGCAGATTTGGGAAAGAATGTAAAATTTCCAGAGGAGAGCAAGTGTGACGGTTTAGGAATGAGGGAGAAAACGGCACATATGTTTGGGAAACCAAAAGCAGTTCATTTTGTGGGAAGGGGAGGATGGTGGGATGGTAGAAAATAAACCTAGAGAGGTAGGCAGGGCCTAAAGTAAAGGGAAGTCATTGAAAAGATTCAGCACCACAGGGAATAATGTGATAATTGTATGTAGATCCTCTGACTTCAGGATGATAAATGCATTTTTGTGGAGCAAGCCTGGAATTAGGAGCCCTGTATGATGTCTGTAGGGATGATCTTCACCAGAGATGGTGGCTTCAATGAGTGTCTTAGTAGTAAAATGGAAAAAAGTGGAGAATTTTGAAATTTGGAGTTATCCAGGACATGTTTATTGACAGATTAAATGTCATGGATGAGGACAAGAGAAAAATCAGAGTACGTTCCAGGTTTCTAGACTGGGCAACTGGGTTGGCTTTAGTGCCACTAAATAAGAGGAAGACCCTTCTTGTGAACTACTTTGAGTCTAGGAATAAGATAATGGGTACAGCTTGGGTCATGTTGAATTTGAGGGTCCTGTAAGATATCTAAGTAGAAATGTCAATATATAATCAAAATAGCAAAGTAGGGATTCAATATATAGGTCTGAAACTGAGCAAGAAAAAGTGGCCTAGAGATAAGAATCCAGAAATTATCAACATAGAGATGATAACAAAAGTCCTAAGAATGGAAGAGATGTCCCAAAATGAGTGTATAGGACCAAAGGAAAAGGCCTGGGTCCTGAATGCCAAAAATGATTGACCTTTGATGGGGGTAGGGGATGAAAGGGTGTTGAATAACAAAATGGAAACACTAGAGAAAACAAAACAAAACAAAAAACCTAGAATAAAGCAACTAAAGAACCAAATGGATTAAGAATGCATGCATAAATTTAGAAAATGTCTAAGTTTTAGGAGCATCATTGGCCAGAGGTTTAGAAACATGGTCTAAATTAATGTCATTGGTGATGGAGAAAGAAGAGATACACTACAGAGGTAACATAGGCAGGGCTTAGAACTGGTTGGGAGGTAAGGAACACGACAGGGTAAGAAGGGTAGAAAAGGAACTCCCTGTTTGTTCCAGGCATCAAGGAAAATTATGGAGGTTTCCTCACCAGTCAAGTCTTATCAATGTTTGTTCACGATGAGTATTTTTAAAGAGCACACATGCAGAGTGCTTATATATCCCTGCAGATCCTTTAAAAAGAATTTGTTTTTAGACTTACCAGTTTTTACTGTGCGGCTTTTGCAACAATAGAAGAAATAACACAGTGAGATACTTGAAGGTGTTCAGTAGAAAGGCCCTGGCAACACTGCAGGTCTCTAGATGACATTTTTCCTTACCGTTGGTTTTGGCTGTTTAGTATTGCATCCCAAAGAACAGAATCTGCTCTGCTCTCTCCTAACCACCAAATGTAATTGTTTAAATTCAAATGAATTGTTTGTGACTCCTCCACACAGCTCATCCCTCCCTTCCTAATTTTGAATTAATTAAGAACTTACTTGATCCTAAGAGCTAGAAGCGTATTCTGCGTTTTTTGCAAGTCTCTGCCTGGTTGTTACATATTAGGGACATGGGATTGCTTCCTTTCTCCCTCCTTCCCGCCCTCCCATCCTTTCTGCCTTCTATCCTCCTTTTTCCTTTACTCCATCCCTAACCACTCTCCACCTCTTGATTATCATAACTTAAAGTTGGGATAATATCGGGGCTTAAGAAGACAGAGCAGAAGAAAATACAGATTCTGCATGCATAAGAAGATAATAGAGGGTCCCTGGCCTGCAGGGTCAGAGAGCATGACCTTGAGTTTGGTGAGTGAGCTTGTGTTCAGGTGAGAAGCTTATTCATTTGCAACTCAAAACACCCACAGCACTGAGCACATTTGCAAAAACTCATGCAGCTTTTAAGATCACCTCACCTAGGCATTGTGTTCAGTTAATTAAGACAGAAAACGGTTTAGCAATATAGCACATAAAATGGTCTAACCTATTTGTGCATAAAAGTCAACTTTTTTTTTTATTTAATTAAATTTATTTATTTTCAGCATAACAGTATTCATTATTTTTTCACCACACCCAGTGCTCCATGCAATCCGTGCCCTCTATAATACTCACCACCTGGTACCCCAACCTGCCACACCCCCGCCACTTCAAACCCCTCAGATTGTTTTTCAGAGTCCATAGTCTCTCATGATTCACCTTCCAATTTCCCCCAACTCCCTTCTCCTCTCTAACTCCCCATGTCCTCCATGCTATTTGTTATGCTCCACAAATAAGTGAAACCATATGATAATTGACTTTCTCTGCTTGACTGATTTCACTCAGCATAATCTCTTCCAGTCCCGTCCATGTTGTTACAAAAGTTGGGTATTCATCCTTTCTGATGGAGGCATAATACTCCATAGTGTATATGGACCACATCTTCCTTATCCATTTGTCCATTGAAGGGCATCTTGGTTCTTTCCATAGTTAGGCGACCGTGGCCATTAGTGCTATAAACATTGGGGTACAGATGGCCCTTCTTTTCACTACATCTGTATCTTTGGGGTAAATACCCAGAAGTGCAATTGCAGGGTCATAAGGAAGTTCTATTTTTAATTTCTTGAGGAATCTCCACACTGTTCTCCAAAGAGGCTGCACCAACCTGCATTCCCACCAACAGTGTAAGAGGGTTCCCCTTTCTCCACATCCCCTCCAACACATGTTGTTTCCTGTCTTGTTAATTTTGGCCATTCTAACTGGTATAAGGTGATATCTCAATATGGTTTTAATTTGAATCTCCCTGTATGTTACTCTAACATTAAGGAGGAGATAATTTGCCTTATCAATCACTAAACATTCAGAAAGCTTTGCAAACCATTACTCACTTCCACTAATAACGGGTGGTCCAAGATCTATCATTTTAGGATTATTTCACATCTGGGTAGAGAATCTCATTCTATCCTTGATCAGGGTCTATTTTTTTTTTTAAGTCAGAAATTGCATTAAAAAGTAATGAGAAATGAATAAAAACGTGGATTTTGCACAATTTCATTATTCATAATCCACTTTATATATTTACTATGAATATCCTTGTAATAATTTTTTCATGGTTTTGATAACTCACATGTGCTCCCAATTAAAAGGTCTTGCCGGGGCACCTGACTCACTTGGTAGAACATGTGACTCTTGATCACAGGGTTGTTGAGTTTGAGCCCTACTCTGGACATAGAGTTTACTTAAAAAAAAAAAAAAAAAAAAAAAAAAAAAAAAAAAAGCCCTTGTTAGGCTGGATTTTATGTCACCTTTTAGTATTCCTACAATTTATCAGGCTTTCTTTTCTCCACTATCAGGTCTTGGCCTCTTTGACTTATCATCCCTTCCAGCCCTAGTGGTTTTCTGAGCACAGTATGGACAGGTTGTCATGAAATTCTGCTGTTTGTAAAGCTCATATTGCCCAGCAAAAGAACCAAGGGAACATTACCTTGAAAACTGGGAATGCATTTTGTTTAGTGGGTGCAGTGAAACTCTATTCCAGGAAGTCTACAAAATTGAAAACTGGAAAATATGGCTGTGGGAGATAAAGAAGAAAAAAACAAAGGAAAAAAAAAGAAATAGAAAAGAAAAAATAAAAACTTGAACCACTTAATTGAAACTCACCCAGGTGATGGAAGAGAATATTGAAACATCTAGATGTGAAACACCTGGGAGACATTGGAGACAATCTAACAGGTAAGTCAGGTTAACAATTGGGAAAATCAGTTATTTTCCATCATGAGGCCAATATATGGAAACAAAATACTTTGACAAATTGGGATCTGATCCCATGGGGGTAATTTAAGATATCTGCTTTCCATTCCTAACGTATTGGAATAACTTGTGAAAAGAACATGAATGCCTGAAGTTCAAAGGTCACTGTTCATTCATTCTTTCATGTATTCAACAAGTGTCTATCAAATGCCTACTCTGTGTCAGACTCCATGTTAGGCACCAGGGTTACAGCAGGGACAAGAATATCCTACTTTTAATGGAGCTTCCTTTGTAGGAGGAGCCAAAAGACAATAATTAAATTAGTATATAAAGTATTTTAAGAGAGCAATAAATACATAAATAATTTAAGAGAATGACGTAGGATGAAGAATAAACTTGACTCCTCATTCCCTCACACCTCATACACAATTCATTACCAAAACCTGTTATGCTAATGATATCCAGAATCTGACTCCTTCTCAACCCTCAAAATCTCCACCATGGTCCAAACCAGCATCCTTTCTCATTTGTATTATCACAGCAGCCTCTAAGTGGTCTCTCTGCTTCAGTTCTTACCTCCCCTGCCACCTATTTTCATGCAAGCAGAGTAATACTTCTACTACGAGTGGGATCATGCCACTGAGGTCAATGGCTTATGGCTGCCAAGTAAAAGCTCAAGTCTCTTCAGTGTCCTGTCATCAGCTGCTGTGCCTTCCTCCGCCCCTATCAGCTCTGCATCCTGATTGCCCAATGCTCTGGTTGCCCACGGAGACCTAGAAAACTGGCTTCCTTGTTATTCTTTAAGTAGAGGAGGCTTGCTCCTGCCTTACACTCTGTGCTAGGGAGAATTCCAAGACGGTCCCCTAAGATTCCTAAGCTCTGAAGTATGCACACCACCTGCCAGGTAATTAGCCAAACACAATCTAGGTACTGCTGTGAAAGGATTTTACAGGTATAAGTGAAGTCCAAAACCAGTAGACTTTAAGATTTGAAGATTATTGGTGGTTGGGGGTGGTGATGGAAGTGCTGGTCTGATTACATTAGCCTTTAAATTGGGGTCCAGAGGTCAGAAGCAAAGAAAGTCAGAAATTCAAGGTATAGGGGAAATTTGACATTTGAAGAGTTCTCTGTTGCCAGCTTAAAAATGGAGGAAGCCACCTGCAAGTGAATGCAGGGGGCATGTTGCTGAGAGGAGCCCACGGCTGACAGCCAACATGGAAATGGAACCTCAGCCTCAACCTGGAAATGATCACCACAAAGAACTGCATTCTGCCACCAACCTGAATGAGCTGGGAGACAACCCTGAGCCTCACGTGATATAGCAGCCCAGCCAGTACCTTGATTTCAGCCATGCAAGACCCTGAGCAGAGCACCCAGTCATCCTGTGCCCAGATTTCTGATCTATAGGATCTATGAAATAGTACACATGTTTTAAGTCACTAAGTTTGTTTTAATTTATAAGGCTGGGATTCAAAACTAACACAGGTTCTTTGCATTTGCTATTCTTTCCTAGAAAGTATTTCCTAGCTATCCCTCTGCTTGTTCCCTCACTTCCTACAGGTTTCTAACTAATTACCATCTCCCCAGTGAGGTCTTTCATAATTCTTGGGCTCCTGGCTCTCATTTTTGGGTAATTTGAGAATTTGAATAAAGTGACTCTAAGAGTGCAGAAAGGTTATCAGGAAACTACTGGGGGAAACGTAGTACCTGGGATTAATGAGGAGGGGCTCGAGGAGAAGAAACAGTAATAAGAACTTGAGACATGGCTGTGTGGTGAGGACCTTCCAGCAGGAACTGCAAACTTCCATGCAGGCATGCAGCCAGCTTGTGGCAGTACCAGAGGGAGCAAGCCAGGAAAGTAATGCTCCTCAGTAGCTCTCCTCCATCTCTGATAATGTCCAACACTCCCACTAGAATGTAAGTATCATGAGGGCAAGTACATACTTGGCCACGTTCATTCCCTGCTTTATCCCCTGGGCCCAGAACAGTGTTGGAACACAGCGTTCAACATGCATCAAATGATGTTGTAAACAGCAAGATTTCATTTTCTCTTATGGCTGAGTAATATTCCATTGTATTTATAAACCAAGAGAGGGCATAAGACCAAGAGAAGTAAGTGAGACAGAGAAAGACAAATACCATATGATTTCACTCCTATGTGGAATTTAAAAGAAACAAAGCGAAGGAACAAGCAAAGAAAGAGAGGGACAGACAAACAAAAAATTCAAATATAGAGAACAAGCTGGTGGTTGCCAGAGGGGAAGTGGGCGGGGGAAGGGTGAAATAGATAAAGGAGTTAGGAAGTACACTTACAGTGACAAGCACTGAGGAATGCAGCGAATTACTGAGTCCTTATACTGTACACCTGAAACTAACAGAACATGTATGTTATTTATACCTCAATAAAGAATGAAATTTTAAGAAGTCATCAAATGAATGAATAAATGAACGGATGGAGGCTACGTAGCAGAGACGTCTCCAACATTTGAAATGAGACTTAACTGATGAGGCAGAGCTGACCAAGAAAAAAAAAAAGAAAATGAGACTCCAAATATAAGGAATAGCGAATACCCAGACCCTAAGGAGGAAATGAGCTTTCTGGCTTCAAGGAAGTGTGGCTGATGGCTCTGGAGTTTGAGTAGCCAAGGTGGCCCCTGGTGTCCAGTAGGCAAAGGCTGGAACATGGTGGGTCTAGCAGAACACGGTAAGGGATTAGCATTTTATAAGCACAAGAGACAGGTATCCCAAGGTACAAAACTGAGAAGAGACATTATAGGTTTCATACTTTTAATATTCTCAGAAAAAAATTTTAAAAATAAGAAAATAATAACTGAATTGCTTTTGTTGTGAATCTACTCTTAACTTCTCTAGTCTATTATATCTTTTTCTTGACAAAGCATCCAGATGAATGCTCCCAATTTTTAAAAAATATTTTATTTACTTATTTATCTATCTTTTGAGAGAAGAGAGAATGAGTGTGCACCAGCTGGGGGTAGGGGCAGTGGCAGAGGTAGAAGCAGATGTGGGGCTTGATCCCAGGACCCTGAGATCATGACCTGAGCTGAAGGCAGACACTTAACCAACTGAGCCATCCAGGCACCCCTGAATTCTCCTAATTTTTAATTATTCCTATCTTTGACATTTTCCTGTACTCTTTACCTGACAGGAGAGTTCACGTGAACTGGATACCTGTAGCTGTCTGATTGGAGCCTTCTCAATAAACTCTTTAGACTTCCTTCCACTATTGTCTTTGGTGCTGCACAATGAAGGCAGAGAAGCTTTCTCCTTTTTTTATCTCCAGGGTCTAGAAAAATGTTAAATTCAATGCCTGGGGCATAGTAAAAGCTCAAAACTTACTTATTAAGGCATTTTATTGTTAGCAATTATTAGTCCAACTGAGGTGTGACTTCACAAGAATATAATACTATTGGACAGGTATCTGTGATCAAATCCCAAATCAGGATCTTCCTAGTGACACAACATTGACAAGCCATTATTTTCTCTGAGTTTCAGTTTGTAATCTGGGAAATAGCATGAATAATATTTCATTAATGAGCTAATGGATTAAATGAATCTGTAAAGAGCTTAGTGCATCGTTAATGTCATTAAATTGGAGGCTGAATTCTTGGATATTATTGGATATTGCAAGTGGAATATGGTGAATTAGGAGAGGGAAAAGACTGTTTCTTATTTCTTCTCCCTACTCATTCCCATCCAGAGAGAGAGAACTGGCACAGGTGTTTCCACAAGCTCAGTGAGAGGAGAGAGTACTTCTCTTGGAAGGGGATTTGATGGAAGAAAAGGGAGGTACAGGTTTCTAGTGATGGAATGAGTAAGTCATAGGAATAAAAAGTACATCATAGGGAATATAGTCAATGTGTTGTAATAGCATTGTATGGTGATAGATGGTAGCTACACTTGTGGTGAGCATAATGTATAGAGTTGTTGGGATGTCTGGGTAACTCAGTCGGTTAAGCATCTGCCTTCAGCTCAGGTCATGATCCCAGGGTCCTGGGATAGAGTCCTGCATTGGGCTCCTTGCTCAGTGAGGAACTTGCTTCTCCCTCTACCCGCCACTCCCCTTGCATGCACTCTCACTTTGACAAATAAAATCTTTCAAAAAATGTACAACATTGTTGAATTGCTATGTTGTACACTTGAAACTAATGTAACATTGTGTGTCAACTGTACTTCAATAAAAGAGAAACAGAGAGAGGTATGGCTTTGACAGTTTTAAATAAATAGCTCTGGGGCCCCTAGTGGTCACAGGGGACCCAGCCTGTCTCCAATGGATCCCATTGGACAATTCACATACTGGTGGTTACCACGATTGAATAAAGATAACAAGCCCTTCACCAATTGTCCAAACATTGCATAATGCCCCTGGATTCTTATACAAACCTAAAAAGAATGACACCTTAAAAAAGAGTTAAATTGATTTCTAATCACTCTGGCTAATGGGATCTCCAAGTCAGATTTAATTTAATACAGAAAAATAATGTGGGGGAAGTGAAAATAAAAGCCAAAACATTTTAACAGTGATGACAATGTATATGCTAATTAGTAAATATTTATAAATATATATTATCCATTTTTCTGTTTGCCATCTCACACTTTAAGCCAAAATCATTATTATGGACATGATAACATTTCTAACTTTCAGAAGGAGAGATTTCTGGAGAAAAGAGATTCAAATAGAGCTAATGGATGGATATGGAGGTTTTGTTTCCACCTCCTCTTTTTATTGCAGGATCATTGAGATGGCAGGGATATCAAAGGCATTTTAATTTCTCTACTTGTCTCAGAACGGCTGAGAGCATTATTTCTTCCTCGTACTTTCCTCTGGGATTATTCTGCTTACTGAAATCTGCTATTTTCTTTATAGATTTGTACAATAAAAGTATTTAGAAGAGCTGAAGTGCAGCTCCTTTTAAATACATGTAATTCAAGTTGGCTTTTTTAAACGTCTGTCTCTGAATTGCAGAGATGCATAACAAAATCAACAATGTTTCGATGGGCGGAAATATTGAATGTACCTTTGTTACACTGGACATCTTTGAAAAACTAGAATGCATTTACAGTGCTTGGTGGTCTCCCCAGAAACAAGCATCAAACAGTACTCTCAATGGTGGGCTGGTTTAGTGATACAGAGGTGTTCTTAGGTTTGAGGGTTCTCCAAAATTTTATAAATAAAAAATGGGATTTTTCATTTAGTGATGAAGTAGCTTTCTCCCATTGATTTCTGATCCAGTTCATGAAGTTTGGGGACTAGATTCCTTGAGACTGAACTTTTCATCTCCTAGATTACGGAGGACAAGGATCAGCACTTCTGCATACTTAAGGAACACTGAATAAGAAAAATATAGTGAAAAGGAGCACAATGTTTCCTGCATTTGGAACACAGCTCTTCCATGTTTAAGCTGTGTAAATTTGCCTGCTTCTAAAAGCCAACCCTGAGACAGGGACTTTAGCTGTGAATAGTCAATTTGGAAGGTGCTATCAGGAAGCATTAAGGAGGGAGCAAGGAAAATGAGACATGATAGAGAAGTACCAATGGAGGTATGTTAATGGCTTGGTAGTGCTGGGGGCAGTAGGGACCTAATCCATCCAGGGCCTACTGAAGTTCCCTGTTGAATGTGCTTTGGAACTGCCCCTATAGAGAGACAGGAAAGCTGGACCCATTTCTTACGGAAGAGAGTTCCTGCTCACAGTGCTGTCTGAGTGGCCCACCCAGGTGCTGCAAAAGCTCCCCCAAGGTCCCCAGGCAGGCAGGGAATCAGAGAGAGGCTGGCACTTGAAGAACGGGGAGCTTCTGAGTATGAACAAGTGAACTAAGAAGGGGGCTAGAGGATATTTGATATGTAACAGAAGTGTCTGCTACAGGACTTTGCAAACATCAGAAAGGGATTTACTGAGATTGGGTCAATCTGTGAAGAAAACTATATACAGCATGTTCCACCTACTTTTGGATGATATTATTGTATGGATAATACAATACGGACTGTATTTACTATCTGAAGAATTTGGACCCAGTCTCTATTACTTTTCCAGTTTGTGTAGCAAGGGAATAAAACTCATCTAGTTAGAAGTGATACTGCTGTTTTCTCATGCAGCATGCCCTGGGATTTCTGACTTATGTGTCCGGATGCTCACGAATGATCTTAGAAAGTTCTGAGTCTATCTTTTTAGCAGGAACTGGCAGTGTAAAGCAGTAGCTTGGTGACTCCCTAATTTTCTTTCTCTGTGGATCAAAGTTGTTCCTCTCTGTAACTATATCCATGTGCTGTGTTGATAGGAGGCTGCTTTTAAGCTCCTGAAGTAGGGAGAGGCCTTTAAGATCTGAGAAGAATTGAAAATGGACCTTTCCATACAGCTTTGGACAGTTGTGTGTAATCCCATTAACCATCTTCCCTGCAGCCTTGGTTAAGCAGCAGCATGGGCTGTTAATAAGTATTTCATCCCCAATATAGCACGGGCTGTATCTGTAAGCATATGAAGTATTCCTAACCCTATTTTATTAATGAGGCAATGGAGGGCAGAACACTGAATCTTGCATCAGAATCACGTACTGGGCTCAGATGGCTGGGTCTCACCCCCAGAGTTACTGATTCAACAGATCTAGGGTGGCACCTGAAAATTTGCAATTTGTTTTCAAAGATTTATTTATTTATTTGAAAGAGAGAGAGAGAGAGCCCAAGCACATGGTGGGGAGGGGCAGAGGGAGAAGGAGAGAGAATGTTAAAACAAACTCTGCACTGAGCGGGGAGCCCGATGTGGAGCTCAATCTCATGACCGTGAGATCACAACCTGAGCCAAAACCAAGAGTCGGGTGTTCAGCTGACTGTGCCACCCAAATGCCACAAGAGAATTTGCTTTTCTAACAAGTCCCAGGTCATGTTGATGCTCCTGCTCAGGGGACCACACTTAAAGAACTGCAAAATTATTCTCTATCTACTGTATCTCATTTAATGTTTATCTTTGCAGATAGATGATCTAAGCTCTAGTGAACCATGTCTGTCTTATTCACTGATCTTTTGGTAGCTCAGGATTTGGCACATGGTAGTAAAATATTTGTGTAATGAAATACCTGAATCAAATATCTGGGTTAAAAGCCCACTACATCCTCCTATGAACGGAGGATATGTCCCTGAAGGGAATGTCCATACCTAAGACCCATTTCTTGAGCTCGGTTTCTCATACTGTCATCTTTTCTCTATCATTGACACCTGCTCTTTAAGCCCTTCTGAGTTGACTGTCATTCCAGGTAGGTGTTGATTTACTGGTCCCCTAAAGGACTCATTTCCTTGATGAGTTGAGCTCAGGGATTCATATTCTTTCTCTTGACTGATGTACCTTGACTTAAGCTCTGCTCTCTCTAGTCCACAAAGTGTCATCTCTCATCTCCACTGAAGCTGTGACTCCTAAGGGGCATAAAACATTGGTTTTTGAACATGGCAGCCTGTCTCGTCTCCAAAAGCTCCTCTGAAAGAACCAGGAAAGGAGCCAGTGATTTTTGACTGCCTTTGATGAGGTGCCATTATTAATTTGAAAATAACCTTTGGCTTTTACTTTTGTCTTCCTAATTACCAGTGCACTTAAGTTGCTTTCTGACAGAAGGCTGTGTTAGAGGACTATCCAAAAGTACATTTTCAAGATTCTCCTCCATAGAATATTTTATGAGAAAGACATGATTTTTCTGAAGGGTGACCTTTGGGAGACATTCACCGGAGCAATCATAGAAATTTACAAATGCAGATCCTTGGGGCCCAACCCAGGAGTCAGGGTTCCTGAATTAGAATCAGACTTTCTGTGGAGGGTCTGTTTATTACGGCACCTCTGGTAACCACAGTGTTTCAACAAAAGTGTGAGAACAATTGTCTTGGAACAGGGGTCATCAAACTTTTTCTCTAAAGGGCCAGATAGGAAATACGCTCAGGTTTGCTGGCTGGTTACACTGTCACAACCACTCAACTGTGTCATCGCAGCATAAAATCAGGCTTCCACAGATATATAAATGAATGAGTGTAGCTGTGTTCCGATAAAATTCTATTTATGGGTACTGATATCAGAATTCCATATACTTTTCCTGTTTCATGAGATAGTACTCTTCTTTGGATTTTTTTTTTTTTTTTTTTTTTTAAATCACTTAGCTCATGGGCCCTAAACACGCAGGTGGCAGAGTTGATTTGGCCCACAGGCTGGAGCTTGCGGATCTCTGCCCTAGAGCATGAGATGGTTGCAAAGAGGGGAAAGTGCTATGCAGAGTTGAAAGTACTCTGCTGATATTGAATGAAGTCCAAGATGTTAGTAGACTTCAAATGTCCTCTTCTCTTTTATTGGAATTCTGGAAAGCTAAGGGGACAAGGAAATGTCAGAGAAGCAGGGGAAATGAGATAAGCAGTTTGAAAGTCTGTCTTAGTGCAGGCTGCTATAACAAAAATACCATTGACTACTTTTTAACAAACATTTGTAACCTGAAGTTTTGGAAGCTGGGAAGTCCACAGATTGGGTGTCTGGTCAGAGCTCAATTTCTGGTTTAGAGATAGCTATCTTTTTATGTGTCCTCACATGACAGAGGGAACTCTGAGCTCTTCATCCCTAATTAGGGATCATTTTCCTCATAGGGCTCCATCCCCACAACTTCTTCCAAACCTAATGACCTCCCAAAGAACCCCCCTTGAAAATACCATCACCTTGCAGGCTGGGCATCAACATATGAGTTTTGAGGGGACATAAACATTCAGTCTATAGCAAAGTCTTAGACAAGGGTTGGTAATCAAACCATAATGCAGACTTTGAGGCCTTATGATGCTTTTGATACTTTTCATCGATATCCTAGAGAGTGCTATGTTAAGGAGGTTCAGAATCATGAGTTTGAAACTCCCTGACCTTATAGCTCTGGTGATTTAGACCTGACCCCTGAGTCCAGGGGGTAGCCCATGCCCGAGGTCTATTTCCCTGGGCCATATTATTAGTGTTGCACTGGATACAGCAATCCAATCAGCAAATGGCATTGTGCTATTCAGGAGATGCTGAAACAAAAGAGAGGTCCTCTGTGTTGATGGATTTGACCCTGAGAGAATGCAGGGGCAGAATTTCAGCAGCCCTCTGGGTGCTATAAGGAGCAAGCTTCTTTGAGAATGGAGTCAATCCAACTCTTGGTGGAGGATCAGACTACAGACAGCAAAGACCCACCAGATTTGACTGAAATCCTCATTGAAGTGATCCCAGCCTTTAGACTTCCCATTATCTAAGTCAATACATTATTTGTTTGGCTAAGCTAAAAATGAGTCATATTTACCATCAGTTACAATTTGTAGAATCTTAACTTACCTAACCCCATTCCAGTTCCAACATTCTACAATTCTCTGTCTTTGGAACCAGCTATGCAAACGACCAGTCCACAAAATCAGCTGTCCCCTACTGCACAGACCTGAGCATAAGTGTCTAGAATTTCAGAGATGTAACAGTAACAGTTGCATTGAGAGGACTGTCAGTTTTCTTACTGTAATGCCAGTTCATTATTCCTATCCAAATGACATAAGGCAGATAAAAGATACACAACTCTCATTTCTTACAAATGCAGAAATTGACTGCTATAAAAAATAAATTAACAGAAATGGATCCCCAAGGTCTCCATTATCACAGGATGAGATGTGGGGATGGGGAGCAGAATGGCACACTTCCACTTACTTGACATTTTGTCTTATATTTTGGGCAAAATCCTATTTTCTTAAAAAAAATGATCTTAATATTTGCTCTGCACACATGTGGGCTTTAGAAAAAATAAAATAAAAGCCCTATTTGTAATTACCATTTGTAACTTTAGGGATGCTTATGAGTGCTGATGTCTTTGAAAACAAGGGAGAGCTGTGAAAAACAAAAGGCAGAGTTAATCCAAACCACCCAGAGTGCAAGGACAATTAAATTGGCCCTGATTATAAAGTAACATCACTCAGTCTGCCAGTCATTTAGTCTCCAGCCCTTGAGTATCCCTGGTAATAATGCAGGTGAACACTTCTGCTGGCTCTTTGGACAGTGGGCATACATTGTCTAAGGGCTGGTCCCAAGCAAGGGATCATGTTGTTCAATTCTGCTCTAGATGATCAGAGGCCATCAAAAATGGATTTTGAAATTAAGAAAGATTTTTCCCCCCTTAATATCTCATAGTAAATCAGTACACAAATAAATAAGGATCACTTGTCTTATGCTTTTGAACACAGGTTCTTAATTTTTTTTAAAGATTTTATGTATTTATTTGACAGAGAACACAAGTAGGCAGAGAGGCAGGCAGAGAGAGAGGGGGGAAGCAGACTCCCTGCTGAGCAGAGAGCCCGATGCGGGGCTCGATCCCAGGACCCTGGGATCATGACCTGAGCCAAAGGCAGAGGCTTTAACTCACTGAGCCACCCAGGCACCCCATTAATTTTTATTTTTTTGTGATGGTGAAGATACATGCAGAAGGAAGTATGTCTTGAAAGAAAAACAGAAATTTTCCCTTCCTGGAAAATTCCACTTGGTCCCCAAGATGTACCTTAGAGGTAAATTTCTCTGCCAAGTCTTCAGAAATTTTCCACCAACAGAATTATCCTCTTCCCCCCTATGTTCCAATGACATTTGATGTACCCTGTTATATTTATTATGATTTAAGATGGAAGAAAGGAGATACCAGTTTTCATCAACCATATCAAATGCCCTCTTGAGGATATAGTTAGAGTATTATTTACTTTTAAACCTTTATATCTAACAGTGCCTGACTCACTAATTACTCAATTTTTTCAGTATTTGTGGGTTAAATGAATAGATCACCAGGATGCTGTTTAGAGCATTTAACTGCTTCTTCATGGTAACTTTAGAGCATAAAAGTGGAAATAAAAACATTTTGAAAATCATTTCCACCTCTACCTCACTGAGGTAAACAATTTAGCAGCGTGATATGTCCTTGCACAAGTTTTTCCATACTGTATTGGTGAACTGTTGCTGTGCAAGAAACTATCCAGAAATTTAGCACTTACAAAAGCAAGAAATATATATTACATCACAGTGTCAGCGAGTCAGGAATCCAGGAGCAGCTTAGCTGGGTGATTTCTGGCTCAGAGCCTCACCTGATTGAAGTTAAGGTTTTGACACAAACTATCATCATTGGAGGATTTAACGAAACCTGGAGAATTTGCTTTTAAGGGGACTCCATCTTTGTTGGTTGTGACCTTAGTTCCCTACCACATGAATGTCTCCATGGAACTCCCTGAGGGTTCTCACAACATGGTCACTGGCTGCCCCCAGAATGAATGAATGAATAAACCAATTAATAAGTAGAACAAGACATAAGCTACAATGTCTTTTATGACCTAGCCTAGAAAAATCACATACCATCACTTCTGGTGTATTTTATGGGTCACCCAGACCAACTCTTATATACTATGGAAGGGGATTACTCAAGGGCTTGAATACCAGGAGGCAGGTGTGCTTTGGGAGTAGCTTGGAGGCTGGTTATCACCCATACAGACAGTTTTTGGTGTTATTTTTATAAAAATATAATAATGATATACACATTTCTTTTTTCTCCCACAAGCCATGTGTATATATATATATATATATATATATATATATATATAAAATGTGATTTCTATATATAAATATAACATTACAACCTTTTCATAGAAAAATATCTCACTAACCTTCCTCTGGATTGGTAGAATGGATATAAGTCACTCTTTACATTACAGCTAACACTAGAATTAATGTATCGCTCCCCTCCTGACTCAGTTTTCTAGAAGTATAAAATAATAAATATCCTTGTACGTATAGTCTTGCCTTCATTTCTATAGGGCCTATCAAAACTTGGATTGCTTGACCACCATTGGTATTTTACTTCTTTATTTCCATAGACACTGCCAATTTCAAAGAGGTACAGCACTTACTTTGCACCAACCATGCACAAATGCAGTCATTTGCACCAGCACTGGGTTAGTGTTCAGAAAAATTTTGTCCTTCTGTAGGGCAAGAGAAATGCTATCTCATTTTTATTTAATTTACATTTTCTTTCCTAATAACTTAGGTCCATTTACTGTGTATTGACCTTATTTCTCCTCTTTTTTTGAAAATTGTCTACTTAAACAACCTTTCTGTGGAGAGGTATTTCCTTTTCTTATCAACTAATTGGGAGCTTTTGGAATTTGCACATAACTAGAAAGATAATTTAATAATTTCTGGTCTGGGAAGTTCATAGTACAGTATCTTCAAAAGACGAGATGTCATTTGGTCATTTTTTGATTGGATTTTCCTAAAGGTCCACCAGCATTCATGGGGATCAAACATAAAATATTGAACATCTTATTTCTGGAGAACTTTTAGATTAGGCAAAGCTGGCTAGAGACATTTCTAAACTCAACCCTCTGCCCCAGAAAGTAGTGAATTAAGCAGACTGTTGACTTTAAGATTACCTTGGAGATAGATCACAGCATTTAAAATGCAGTCACTCAGAAAGCAAAATTGCTTGGGAATAAAAGGCAATAATTACTATCACTCTTTCTGCAACTAGCAAAATAAAAAAAAAAAGGAAAAAAGACAACTCCCACTCTAAACCTTAAAACCGCAGCAAATATCCAGAGACTCCAGATTGCATATTGTGATCAAAACTGTAGTCCTTGGGGTAAGCAAAAACTGCCAACTTTCCTCTCTCTGTGTGTTTTTAAACCCAAGCCTCTTTGATTGCTTTTCTGTCTAAACACAATAAGCACCCTTGACCTTGAATTATACTGTTAAGAGATAAAAAATCTGGTACCTGGAAGAACACTATAAATGAATTCCTTGCTCTCTGGCATTTTAATGAACAGTGTGGCCAGTAACAAATCAATGAAGATAGTATGACAAGCTGTGATGAAATGACTTTTAGATAAAAACCCCAATATAATCAATCTTTAATACATCGGATATCTAAAAGCACATCTCTTGGATTCCTGCTACACTATTTAGGAAATATTTTGAGCTAATTAGCAGTGGGGATTATTTGGGAAGAGAACAAACAACAAATTTTTTAATATTCCTAGAAGTGCTGGAAAGGATATTCTTAGATTTTTAAGTTCGTACCATGCTGTTCTGAGGAATTTGTAGGTAAGAAGTACCACACTTTTAATTATTTGGCAGGTATGTTCTTATGTCTGTAGAATAGTTCCTGATACATTGTCACTAAAAATCAGTGAGGTGTCATTACTTATCCCTCTTTTCCTGCCTTAACCACTATTTCATCATAGGACTTAAAGAAAACCAAGTTATTGTTCACTAAGTGGTATCTGTTGCCCTTCTCCTGTCCCAATGCTGTACCCAAACCTATATAAATCCAGTCGTTGTTATTTATGAAGGGACTGTTTAAAAATTATAGACAGAATGGAATATAGGTTTAGTAACCTGAAACCGTAGGGCCCCAAATGTGGAGGAGCTGTGAATAATCTAAGCATAACTGGATGGGAGCGGGGAGTAGGAACCAGAACCTGGAAGGAGGGAAATTCTATAGAGAAAAAAAGTCTTGAGAGAAGCAGTGGCCTTAGGTTCGGAAATACAGCAAGCTGGAGGTGACCTTACAGGGGAGTTGCCAGGGAACTAAGCACCTTCACCCTGGCTTTTCTTCCTCCCTCTAATACCCCAGAGGACAGGGAACCCACTAATGGAGTTTTGATAAGTCCCCTGGGATAGAAAGCAGGGTATAAAGGGTTGGAAGAGATACTGGATTGACTAATGAAATATGGCACACTGGGGAAACGTGTACTTTCCTTCATATGCTGTTGTTAGACTTAGACATTTTCTTGTTCTGGCCAATGACATGGGTACAGAAGTGATAGACGTCCCTTCTAACAAAAGCTTTAAGAACTGCCCAATGCTTTCCCTGGCTCCTCACTTTTGCCTTCTGAGAAATACACGTCTGGAGGGGAACCAACCCCCTAGCCCAAGTTCCTGAAGGACTTTGTTCAGTGAGGCCCTCTTCCCAATCCTCAATGGAATGAGGTGAGGAAAAAGTGAACACGTGGAGACTGTGAGGTTCACGCATTGATAGTTACTGCAGCATGACTTTGTCTATTCTGATGGGTGCGGCGTGTCATTAAACCTCTGAACCGCACTTTCCTAGTCAGTAAGGTAATCCCTTATACTCAGTATCAAACTCTTACCAAATATTAGAAAGACCATGTGCATTTAAATAATTTTGGGATGTAGGCTGTCACTTCCAAATTTTTTTAAGATAGCATATCTAGGATTAGCATAATATTTAAAACCCAGAGTGAATGAAAAGGAAATGATAATTTTTGAAGTATGTCTTTAGCTTATTTTGCCCATTCTTTATGGCTTCCTTGAAAAGGTTGTTTTGGAAATACATGTTTTCAAGCTCTTTGGGGGCTGATTTCAAACTCTGAAAGGCTAGTATCTAACTATGAATTAAATTACTTCAGTCTCAAGCAAGTGAGGCCTTTCTGTGCCTGCTGTACTCCAGTTCATTTTAAGAAGCCTGATTCTCATCCAGGAAGCAAGGTTAGAGGGCTCAATTTTTGTGGAGAAAAGATGCTGGCTAAATAGAGAAAATTTTTTCCTTTTTTCTCATAGTTCCCTGGTCTCCCTTCATACTATTCTTTGTGGCACTTCCATATATGAAGCTTTGGAGAACCTTTTGGAAAAAGTCCTGACATCCTGAATGTTTCAAAGCTTATTTCCTCATTTATAAAATGAGAATAAATATGCTTACATCACTAATCACTAAAGAATACAAGACAGTGAATTTGGTCCTTGTGATAAACGGAAAAGGAGTCTTGCTTTTGTGAAAGGGACTGTGTTAGTGTTTCCTGTCGGCAAGATCGGAAACACAGTTCTAAAATAGACTCTCAGGGGCCCTTGCATGTGAGTAGACTAGGTCTCCAATGAACTCTCATCCTGACACCTTCCAAGTATTGCCACTCACAGCACTGCAGCTCCTAAGCTTTTAGTCACTACTGAGTGACAAACCTGGATGCTAACAAAAAGTGGACTGCATTTCAATAGCTCCAACACTGGTTTCACATTGTTCTCACAATGTCTTTGTGTCATAGATGCAGTAGAAGGATCTGGCTTATTTAAGTAACTTACTGTATCATGAATAGACTTATTAAAAGCATCCTTGTTGGGGGGATACCTGGGTGGCTCAGTGGGGTAAGCCTCTGCCTTCGGCTCAGGTCATGATCTCAGAGTCCTGGGATCGAGCCCCACATCGGGCTCTCTGCTCAACAGGGACCCTGCTTTCCCCCCACCTCCCTGCCTGCCTCTCTGTCTACTTGTGATCTTTCTCTCTCTATCAAATAAATAAATCTTTAAAAAATAAAGATGCATATTAAAAAAAAAATCATCCTTGCGACAAACCCACACCCATGCACCCACCCACACACACACACACACACACACACACACACCCTGAGCTCAGGAAGAATTAAAGTACAATTATCTCACAATTATTTTTAAAGGAACCCTAAACATGGCTATGTGTTTCCTACTTTGAATCTCTGATAGATTTAAAGTTACATTTAAAAAATGTTTTTAAGACCAGTTTCCTCAGAGGAAGAATGGTTTTTTACATTGATGGCATTAAAAACGTAATGTTTTAGAACCAGGAGAATGACTGGTTTCTTCTACCATTTTGTTACTTGAATATTTGCGCGATATTTTAGAAATGTTTTTTAGACCTAAACTCTTAGAGGTGGCCAGTGCCCTAGAATGCATTACCTTAATAGGGATGACTTTTATCTGAGAATCTGCTGGTCATCAAGAACCAGCTATAAATTTTGTGTTACACAATATCAGGGGCCAAATGTGTTGGTAAGATTTAAGTTACCATATATTAAAGAAATGGAAGATAGATCTGTAATGTTCAGATTAAGTTAGTCTAAGTTAACATACCAACTCCCAAAATTCAGCGGCTTGACTCATAGAAATGAATTTCTGGCTTACACAGGTCTGCCTTGGGTTTGGCTTCTGTGGTTCAGCTATCATCTAAGAAGTTCACCTCTGCTCCCATCTTATGACTCCACCTTCTCAATACATCACTGTCAAGGCTGCTGTTATTCATGTTCTTTGGCATCATCCTCTTGGAGGCTCTTTCCTTCCATTACCCTTCGTGGCCACATTTAAAGTTGACTATGTGACATATGCTCTCCTTAGGGGTTACACAGCTTTACACAGCTTTTTCCTTCCACAAGAATTAGTAGACCAAGGGCCATTTTAAGTTTCATGTTAAGTCATAGGCCTTTTTCTTTTCTTTTTTTTTTTTTAAATCACATTCTACTTCCCAGGATGTGCCAATGATCATACTTAGGATTTATTCTTAGATTTTCTTAAATCTTAAATTTCTTTGTTTTCTCACTTCCATGCTTACTGACAATGTGGTTATCAGGCTTTGGAGGATTTTTTTTTTTTTTTTTTTTTGAGACAGAAGTAGGGGCAGAGGATGAAGCAGAGAGACTCTTAAGCAGGCTCCATGCCCACCACAGAGCCCTTCATGGGACTTGATCTCACAATACTGAGATTGTGACCTGAGCCGAAAGCAAGAGCCACCCAAGCCTTCCCCCCTTTTTTTTCTAATGAAAATTCTCTCCAGGGCAGCTCTCTCTAAGTTTCCGTTTTATTCCTTTGCCATCTCAACACATTGCTTCCTATTGCTAAGGTAGAGGAAGAATGAATAGGTTTCTTTATAGGTCACTTTTACCCGTAATTCCTCAGAACTAGTCACATGTTTCCCATCTACCTGCATGGTAGGCTGGGAGGTATAGTGTTCTGTATGCATAGGAAGGAAAAGAAAAACTGCGTCAAATCCAGAGCCATAAAATGTTAAAACAAGAAGGGTATTTTAAAGTAATCTGGTCCTATGGTTTTAGTTTAGAGATGAGAAAAATAAGATGCTGAAACATTTATCTATAGTTACAAGTATTTATGAACTTTTATTCATCTAACACTAGACCCAGGTCTTCTCAAAGTTGAGTCCAAGAGTATAGCTACTTGCTATAGCTACCATTGTAACAATTTCTAAGTCATTGGAACAACTAGTTTGCATTTCAATGTAGCATTCAAATATGTCTATGGATGTGTATGTGGATATTAGCCATTCTTTATCACTCACTCACTCACTGATCCACTCATCTATTTACTCATTGATTCAGTGTGTTTGAACCTATGCTAAACAGAAGAAGATATGTACACAAATCCTATCCTCCTTGTCTTTAAGGAAGAATGTCAGAAAAAATATTAAACAGAAGACACTAATACAATATGAAAGTGCTAGAATAAATTATATACTGACACTGGAGGAGAGGTAGATCTCATAGAATTTGACATGAAGATAGCTTGCTGAAATGGTATAAAGGAGTCATAAGAAATCATGCTTCCAGACATAGGTTCTATAGTTTATAAGCAATGTGCCTTTGGCAGATGGCAATCTAAGCCTTACCTTTCTCAATTATAATGGGATTCATAATACCTGTCCTGCAAGGTTGATGTATAGAATAAATTCATGTAAGTAAAGTACTGCCCACAATTCAGCATCTAGTAGGCACTCAATAAATGGTAGCAATTATTGTTACTCACGATTTTACTTAAGTAATCATGGAATTCAGAATACCAGAAATGTCACACTCACTATAATGATGGGTTAACTAAATCAGTACCAAATATACACCTAAAGTACATGGAAAATATATCAGTTCTGTAACTGGTAAAGTCATCCCCATACCCCCCCCCCATTATCATCCCATTATCATCATTATAGCATCACAGAAAGAATAACAGTTGGTGACATGGATTCACGACTTCATATTACAGATGTTATACCTTATGTGGTTGATCACATTTAACCATCACAGAACTTGAGATCCAGAAACTTTGAGTAATATGTGCATGTTGATGGGAGGGCTATTAATTCATTCTCACAAGTACTGACTTAAATATTTTCTGGTGCCAACTGTGGTGTATACGAATGCATGGATGCATATGTGTGAATAAGGGATGTGTGAATGCATGGGTGAACGAGTAGGTGAATGGATATAAGGTCTGGGGCATTGAATATATGAAATAATGTCATAAAATGCAAAAAAAAAACAGGGGTACCCTGGTGGCTCAGGTGGCTAAGCATCTGCCTCTTGGTTTGGGGTGAGGTCAAGATCTCAGGGTCATGAGATCAAGCCCCACATGGGGCTCTGTACTCAATGCAGAATCTGCTTGAGATTCTCTCTCCCTTTCTTTCCCTTACCTGCAAATAATTAAATAAATCTTTTTAAAAAAGCAAACAAAAATAAGAACTATGAAAAATGCTGATACATGAAAAAAAAAAAGAAACTCCAAGGACCAGAAATACATTTCACACATTTGAACTGCAATTTGAAATAACACCAGGGCCCTATGGGCCTGGTGATCTGCTGCTAATCCATGGATAAGCACGGTATTTGCAATGCTTTTTTTTTGAGCTCAGCAAATATTTATTATAAGAGTACTAGGCTAAGAGCTTACAATCTAATGAAGAGGATTAGAAAAGGATACCAGAAACTATAATGCCAGGCAGATTAAGGTAAATGAAGTAAGTTAAAAGAAATACGATGTATTATCATAAAGACTCCAGGGAAGGAAAATGTATATTTGACAAGTTGCATCACATGAATAGTACTGCTCTTCCAATCTGTCCTATCCCACCACCCACTAGAGGGAATGGATGTGCATCCAACTGTGCACACTCCCTAGACAATGATATTCTTATTGAAGGCTTAATGGCAGAGGTAGTAGGTAACATTTTGCTGCTCCAAAGCCTCATGTCCTGTCACTTTCCCCCTTACTTTCTAATATCTTGCTGCACTGGTGATCCTCGGTGACTTGAAGATACCAAACTCCCGCTTCTAACCAGTCCTTGGCGTATGCTGATGCCACCATAAGACCCTTCTTTTTTATCCAGTTTCTCCACTCTTCCCTTTCACTAGTAAATTCTACTTAACTCATTACATCTCAAGTATAGAATCACTTTTCCAATAATGCCTGTCTTACCTCTAGTCTAACTCAAGGTCTTTTGTTATTGCTTTGAGGGCTGTGCTCATTTCCTTCATGGCTCTCATTTCTATAACTGCAAACTTGTAATCAATGGAAGAGAGGGCTGGACTCAGGAGTATGCAAACAGATAGCCCCTTCATTTTTCTCTCTCTATATATATATTTTTAAAGTGCTACTGGCATGTTTTTGGTACCACCAAGCCCTGGGGAAATCACATAAGCTCCCTTGGAAACTTTTGCTTACTACAAATGGTCTCATTTTTAGGATTTAAAAAGAACAGGCCAGTCCAAAATCAAAACTATATCCCTTATCCAATTTAACTCTTCGACATACCACAGCTTGAGGCTGAACCAGGATCAGAAGATCCCTCTGACTTTCTGTGGGTCCCTTATACATGATAATACTACTATCTGGGTCGTTCTTGGCTATCCTGTTAGGAATGGATGGGAAAAGAAAGTAGAGGTAAATACAGTTTGTTTGTTTGTTTGTTTTCCTGGTAGCATAGTAGATACTCAATAAATACTTTTGAATGGGCAGACTCATTCTATGACCTGTAGACTGTATTTCCTCATACCTGAGACAATGGAATGCTAGAGAACCATTTGGACAAAAATAACTGTAGACCACCCTATAAAGTAGGGAGAGGTGGACATTTATTTCAACCATGTGGTACCTGATGGTGAACATTCCATCTGGATGTTTTCAGCAATGTTTGTCACCAATCCCCACCCCACTGTACCCTCTTCCTCCTCCTCCCTTCCCATGTCCCATTTCTTTCCCTGTGCATCCTATAGTGAAGAAATCAATGGGTCTTCCTCTACCTGTGATCTCTTCACCCAGGCCTCTTGGATGGCTTCTCTGTTTTCTTTCACTGTCTTTACTGCTTCTAAAAGAACTTACCCCTATCTTCACATATTAAAGCCTTGCCAAATTCAGCTTTCAGTTTGATGTCATCTATCATCCTTCTAAAATATTTATGGAGGGTCAGAAAACAGATACAAGTTCAGAATGGTATAGAAAAACTAAAATAATTAGTCAACCTAAAACTCCAATCCGGAGGCAATGTTCACTAAATAAAATGAAAGCACAGTCATCTGCTACTGCATAGCTCAGAAAGAATGATTTTTTCCCCCCAAAAAAAGCAAATGTAATTCGTATAATACCATTGGTCCAGAATAGCTTCCTGTCTTGCCACACAAATAATTGTGCTAGGTTTCTATGGAGTCATTAACTTAGAGGTTGCTCAGAGAACGGTAGAAGAAAAACATGAAAGAATATCTTAATTCAAGCTATTGGTTACATACATCTTTTTAATATGTGCCAAATTCAGTTGTCATTAAATCACTGAACAGAGTGTTCGATCCATATATTTCACTTGATGTTTTCATCTAGAGGAGGGGGGAAAAAGCATGAATAAAGCTACCAGATGCATTGTTTTCATGTTAAATCTTATATCTCATAATTGTACTGATTTCAGTTTAGTAACCAACAACCTTGGATATAGAAATTTTGAAGAGATGCTGAGTGATCCCACCTTCATAGAGGAGATGTTCCAACAAGTGTTTCAGTAATTACAATAACATCTTTAAGATCTATAGGAGTTTTAAATTAATTTTGTTGGTGGTAAATAATGAAATTTTCTTTACAGCAACAGTTTGCTACCTTTTTGGATGGTTTGAGTTCCAGATACATTATACAGAGCAAAGATACTAACAAAGGGAAATTTCAGCCTCAGTTAAAAATACATCAGTTACACTTCTCAGCAGTTCCTTAAATACAGAGTGTTCACTTAAAATCTTTGCTGCACAATATTCTCTTGATTTGCATTATTCCACAGTAAACTATTGAGAATGCATAGCAAAAATTCTCAATAAATAGTGGATTCAATGTGGCCCTCAAAAAGTCATGTCCATATCCCACCTCAAACAATTTTTTAATATAAGCTTGCTTAGAAAAGAGTCTTAAGACCTTAAGAAGGTCAAGATGGGGTTTATTATCTGAGTGGGCCCTAAATCCAAAGACAAGTGTCCTTATAAAAGAAAAGCAGAGGGATATTTGAGACAGATAAGAGAAGGACACAGAGATATAGAACAGAAGGACAGGTAAAGACAGAGGCAGAAATCAGAGTAATACATCCACAAAATGTGTGGAGCCAGTAAGCTTGTAGATGCAAGGCTGAATTCTCCCTCAGAGGCCCAGAATGGACATGAGTCCTGCCAACCCCTAGATTCCAGATGTTTAGCCTCTGGAACTGCCAGAGAATGAATTTCTGTTTTTTTAAGCCATCAAGTTTGTGGCAATTTATTAGGGCAACCCTAGGAAAGTAACACACTACCTATTCTGTATATTCTTGTAGGTTTTGATTTCATGTTA
The DNA here is from genome assembly GCF_022355385.1 of Mustela nigripes. Classification (NCBI taxonomy): domain Eukaryota; kingdom Metazoa; phylum Chordata; class Mammalia; order Carnivora; family Mustelidae; genus Mustela; species Mustela nigripes. The sequence continues at coordinate 47,899,810 of NC_081558.1, forward strand.
TTATAGCTTTTTTGCAATTTAATAATATTAAAGTATGCTGTTATATTCATATATTTAAAAATGATTTTGCAGTTAGAGTAAATAATAGTGTAATATGTACACATTAAGACATATTTATAGAATACTATGTACCAGGCCCCTCATTAGGTGCTGAGTAGCCAATCATAGGCAAAAACACATTGGTGACCCTACATATAGTTCATCTCACGTATATTGAAGAAACTAAGACTTACTATAATATCAATGTATTGGTCAATAGTTGGGAAAATCAGTTAGCCTGGCACTTTCTGGATGGATTTATTACCAGATTGTCATTTTCCTCTATGGAACTAAAAGCAAAATTATTAATCATAATGGTAGCAGACAAGGCATAGATACACACATTATCACTTAAAAGGTAGTCAAGACACCAGCCAAAAAACTGTCTATCCAGCCTCCACTGCATAGATATCGATTTTTGAAGCAACTAGTTAAATTCCTGTCCTAATACTTATTCTTTTTCCTTTACTTAAAAACCACAACTCCTAAAAAATTAGGGCAGGAAGGATAGTTACCAGATTATGTGCATTATACTCTGTAAGATGTGTATCCAATAAGAAAAATGCCACCATGAGAAGCAGAGAATGGAAGCATATTACTAGTGTGGGGGAAAAGTAAATTTTTTTTAATACTGTATAATCTTTGAGCATCAGAGAAAGAAGCACAGAGCAAGGGCTTTGGGGCGTAAAAGATATTTACACAAATTCAGGCTAGTCATGTTAGATAAGCACTGAATGAGTGAAGTAAGTGTATGAATATTAAAATAGATTTAAGAATTTGTGAAAGTATTTCCTTTGGGCAGAGCACTGTGTGAGGTGCATCAGTGTTGAAATTCTACTTATAGCTCACAATCCAACCAAATTACATATCTTATACGTAAGCTTCTCTATTTAAATAATTTCTATATCTTATAATACACAATACTGATTATGATCTATGCAACAAGTTCAGCACTCCCAATCTTGATGGCAAGGTTTGGTGTTAGCAAAGAAGATAGAAAATCTTGGCTCAGGTTCTGGTAATGGATATACATCATTTGCACAGCAGCCTACCCTTTGGAGAGCTACTACTCTCTTATTATACATAATCCATGGGGTGGTCAGTGCAGGGTCTTACAATTTTTTTGTAAGTGGTATGCATGCTGAGATATTTGGGAAAAGCTTAACGATGTTTGCAATGAGTCTGAAATGCTTAACCATGAGAAGGACTTATATATGTATAGAGATATGGATAGAAGGATAGATATATAACAAAACAAGTTTAGTGAAATATTAGTGACAGAATGTAGGTGGCAGGTATCTTTAGGTTTACTATGGAATTCTTTATGGAAGGCTAATTCTAAAAGAGAAGAAAGCAACTGATAACTTTGTTTCTTGATCTTTTTTTAAGCTTTTATTTACTTATTTGACAGAGAGATCACAAGTAGGCAGAGAGGCAGGCAGAGAGAGAGGGGAAAGTAGGCTCCCTGCTGAGCAGAGAGCCCTATGTCGGCCTTGATCCCAGGACTCAGACCATGACCTGAGCCAAAGGCAGAGGCTCAACCCACTGAGCCACCCAGGCACCCCTATTTCTTGATCTTTTGACAAAGATGATTTTGATATTCATATAAATAGTACCAATATTTAAATCTGCCTCCATTTCCTGATATTTTTCAATATGAACATGACCTAATTTTTGATGTCTTCTTATGAAGCTATTTCTGAGTAGATCTAAATAAGAACACTTTTGGTACCTAGAGGGGATCCCAGCAACCCAGCAGAAATGGCCATTTGTGGGGCTGAAGTATCTCCAAGGAACACAAGGCATGTACCTACAATTCACTGGCTCTTTCAAGTAAAATGATAGAACTATTCTCTTTGAAACATTAGCCGTAATGGGCCCTTATTATGTGCAAAGCCTCATTCTGGACACTGGGAGCTCAAAGATGAGTCAGGCATTGAATTTGTCCTATAGGAGGTTTCATGTAATGGTCTAACTATGCTGCTACCTTATGGCAGATAGGATGTTAACTGAGCCATGCGTGGAAAATATTATGGAAATGTTGATCAAATTAATGACAGGAGTCTACATGTAGAATACTAATTTTTCTTTCTCCATTCTGACCAATCTCTCCTCATCTAGGAATTTCCATCTGTTTTACCTATATCTCCTTATCCAAAAAAAGTGAGAATATCCTCCAAATTTGCAAATTTAAACCCATCCAGTGTCCATTAGGTCAGTTCTATTTCAATACCAAGATTATTCTTATACCTCCAAAGACATAATCATAGTCCTTTATTTTTTTGTGGCACTTCAGTGATGTAAGTCAAATTCTTAAGTCATGTAAAATGAAGAAATAACCAGTTGGGGTAAATGACATGCACGTAGGAACTTCAACTCTCAAGTTGTTATACCCTACCAATGACTGACCAAGTTCTTGAAATTCCAGAGTAGAATTGAAACTTATGATTAAATGATTTTAAATTGTTCTCTTTCAGATATAAATTACAGTGCATTCTTATATAGAATATGCCTAAAATTGTTTTCTTTCTCAATGACTCACTCCTTTATTTTCTCCATACGAAACACATAAATATCTCTTTCCAACCTTGCTTGACTTGAGGACTTTCTACAAATGGTTCATCTGACTGATGCAGTTTCCTTTCAACTGATCTTATTACTTTCATTCTTGTTCCCCCCTAATTCATTCTTCTTGAGACCACCAGATATATTCGAGGATTTTTTTTTTTTTTAATTTCCCTAAAACTCTTTACTGATTTCCTATCTCCTGGACAGAATTTAGGTAGGCTTGGAAGGCCCTAGAAGATATGGTCCCTGCTAATCTTTCTTCCTGTCTCACTCCCTCCTTCCCTCTATTTCTTACTTTCTTCCTTTTATCCAATATATATTTACTCTGTTCTATGGACCAGGTGGTCTTAATAGATGTTAGCTGTATAGAGATTCTTTTTTTTAAAAAAAGAAAATATTATTATAGAAGAAATCCTAAAAACTCACTGAAAGACACTAAAGATACTTTATTGTAGAGGTATGCCACATGCGTGGATTAGAATGTTGTAAAGAACTCAATATTGTACAGAGATTGTCTCCAATTTTATCAATAGAGTAAATAAATTCCATCAACTCTTTTGCTATGTTTTGGTTTGATCTTTGTGGAAATTGACAAAAAGATACTAGAATTTCTATGTAAAGCAAAGGGCAAAGAATGTCCAAGTTAGTTCTGAAGATGGCATGTTTGAAGGACTTTCTTTACAAAATAAAATAAATAGAAAGAAATATATAAAGGAAGTTATATACAGCTTTAGTAACTAAGTGCATGTGATATTCTAAGAGGGACAGAAAGTTAAAGAATGGAATAAAATATTGATTGTAGACAAGGATCCACACAATTGTGGAAACTCACTTTACCACACTATTAAAATATTGTTAGATCATTGGCAAAATAATTTACTCTTCAATAAATGGTGCTGAGATAATTAGTCATCTACATGGAAAAATAGAAATCAGACCCTTACCTCACACTATGTACACATATCAATTTCACTTAGGTGAAAGGCAATCTACAAAAGAATATTTTGGAGAATGTCTTTATGATCTCAGGAAGTAAAGAGATTTTGTTGTTGTTGTTGTTGTTCCAGGGGACCCCTGGGTGGCTCAGTCATTAAGAGTCTGCCTTAGGCTCAGGTCATGATCCCAGGGTCCTGGGACTGAGCCCTGCTTTGGGTTCCCTCCTCAGTGGGAAGTCTGCTTCTCCCTCCCCCACTCCCCCTGTTTGTGTTCCCTCTCTCACTGTCTCTCTCTCTGACAAATAAATAAATAAAATCTTTAGAAAACATTGTTCCAAATGAAAAATGTAATTAAAAGAAAAGAATTTCAGTATCAATGTTGGCAGGGATGTGGATCTACAAACACAGACATATTGTTGGTGGAAGTGTCCACTCTTTTGTTCAATTTGTCAAACAACTTGGCATTATGTAGCAAAGTTAAGGTGGGCAAACCCTATGATCCAGTAAAACAGCCCCTAGGATAATTCCTAAAGAAAGGATTCTGCTCTTCTACCAGGACACGTGTGAAAATGTTAATAAATGCCAAATAATGAAAAGATACAAGTACCTATCAAGAATAGATTGGATAAATCAAGGACTAGTCATTTAGTTGAATATCATATGTGAATGAAATGAACTACAGCTGTGTATAATAACATGGATGATTCTTGGAAATACAATGAGTGAAAAAGCAAGTCACAACAAAATATAATAGTTAAGATTTTAACAAGTAGATCTGAAATCTGAAAAACTGATCAGTATGTTATTTAGGGGCATCCATGTTTGGTAAAATTATAAGGAAAATCATGGGAACTTGAGAGGAAATGGGATAAGAGGGACACCCAGGAACTTAGAAAACTAATGTTTAATGTGTCTTCTTAGGCTGTGAGCTGGGAAAAAGTGTTCATTGTATCATGATATTTTAACTCTCAAATTCTTACAAATATCATTGTTTCTACTTAAATTAGCTTATAGAAATTATTTTTAAAGTGTAAAGTAGTTTCTTATTCATTCCCAACCTGACAGCACAAGGACTCCCTTTATATGCCTGCCTTCTTCTGCGGGGACAAGAAATGCATCAAAAGCCTCAACTTTGAATCTAACAACTAGGGAGATGTACTTATCTGTCTGTAAGCAATTGATTCATTTTTGCATTTTAAGAAAAGAGAGAGAAAAGATGCTTATAAGTAGTTCAGGGAATAAAGCTTGGCTGATAATTCTTTTAAGATGACAAAATTCTGTTCCTGTTCTTATATGTCTCAAGATCCTGCCCATGGCCATTAGACTTTCCAAAAAGGGCAGGTTTAAAGTCTAATGAAAATGTCCTTAGAAAGACAAACCTTGAAGGTGGAAAACTGGGTGGGCGGACAAGAAAAAAAGAGGATGCTATTAAAGAGGTTGTTTGCATCTGCAGGAACAACTGTTATGTCGATACTGTGTAGCACTTGTTTGCAAAGCCACTAATCTATTCTTTTTGTCCAGCAGTAAAGCACTTAACCCTGACCCAAATCAATCAATACATCAGAGTACCTTGATTCAAAGTAATTGTTAACTCGATTCCCATGATCCAAAGTGGTTATTAATTGATTTCATCATAGATGGCATATAACCCCACCCAAACCTATGCATTATAACAAAACTGCCTAGAATTTCTGAGAAAGTCTACCTTTCCCGTGGGCTATAAAAATGAGGAAGCATAAAATCTGGTGCTAATTAATGTAGCTATTTGACTATGTTGAAGGAGGAATGTTGCAATGCAGCACCAGAATCGAAAAAGACAGATGGAAGACAGGGAAGAGTAACCAAATACCAACGAGACCATTAAAGTCTGCCATCCAGCTGTACATGAAGATGGACTCACTCCCTTGTAACCAAAAGACTCATAAAAAGTGAGCATCCTAACAGAAGATGTCTTTTGTCCCATGGTGGCAGAAGCAGGGATTCAAACAGAGAATTGGAAGCAGCCTGGGAATTGGATAAGATGATTCAATATAGAGCTTTTGAATTTTGGTTCTGTGCCTGGAAGAAGGAATGAAAACTCTATACATTTTTATGATTGCACTTGCTGTCTCTTCTCCATCTGAACTGGTATAGCAAACAGGCAAGCAGCTGCTTCTTTCCATCAAGTTATTTTTCTTCTAAGTTCTTAAGTGAGAATCTGAACCCTTTTAGTGCACATGGGAAAGATACGTACCAGGGTCTTAGGAAGGTATATTGCTCACTCTTCCAAAATTCAATAAACAGATTCTGAATGCCTCCCAGGGGTGAGGAACTACCCGAAGCCAAATAAAACAGAGATAAATGTATTTCCTCTCTGTCCTCAAAGAACAGTGAGACCATTATTAGTGATCAAAACCATACATTTTTAGCTTCAAATTCTGGCTTCACCATTTACTAGTATTAAAAAGAAAAAAAAAGAAAGAAAGAAAGAAAAGAAAACCGCAGGTACAAAATGGCATCACTTAAATTAAGTCCCTAAGTCAGTAAACCGGGGCTTAATGCCTAATCTAATTGCAATTTCAACCTCCCCAGAAATGCAGAGTTAACCAATCAGTCGGGAATTTTTTGATCAGCATCAATGAGGTAATCTGTCACATGCACCTTCTCCATTACCCAAAGGAAGGTGAATTAGTCTGTTCAAGACAATAAGACTCTGTTCTTCCCCCTAAGGGAAGGTGATTTGCCCGAAAAAATTCTTTCTTTACTCTTGCTAAAAAGTTTCTTGCCCCACCCCCTTCCTATTAAAACCTTCCATTTTGCACAACTCCTTGGAGCATCCCTCTATTTGTTAGATGGGATGCTGCCAGACTCAAAAACCATTTTAAAAAGCTAGTTAGAACCTTAAATTTACTCAGTTGCTTTTCAGTTTCTCTATTTGTAAAGCAGCGTTTATAACTGACCCCATCCTATAGATTTATTGTAAGGATTAAATACAGTATTGTATATAAAAGGCTAAGAAGATTGCCTGGCACATAGTTACACTATATACATGTATATACATATTCATGTATAAACATGAAGAAATAGGGGCACCTGGGTGGCTCAGTGGGTTAAGCCTCTGTCTTCAGCTCAGGTCATGATCCCAGGGTCCTGGGATTGAGCCTCACATCGGGCTCTCTGCTCAGCGGGGAGCCTGCTTCCTCCTCTCTCTGCCTGCCTCTCCACCTACTTGTGATCTCTGTCTGTCAAATAAATAAATAAAATCTTATAAAAAAAAATAGAGAAATACATGAGGAACTCTTACTCCAGGTGGCAAGTTATACAAAACAAGGAAAGAAAACGGTGGCCAGAGGTTTGAATATTTACTGTATGTCAGGCACTGTGTTTTATGTTTTATTTACATGATCGGGTTGACTTCTTCCAAATGGGTTGATTTTCAAAAGAGCCATATATTGAAACATAAGTCCTGAGAAGTCTTTTCCAAAGTACCCTATAATTATTAAGGTAATAGCCAATGTCTTGGGAGAGGCAGGACCACAGATCCAGTGAAAGTAGAGCCTGACTTTTCCTAACTTTCACCCATATTAAGAATATCTGTGAACTTGTTAAGCTCTTCTTGACTTTCTCTGTAATTTCATCCCACACCTGTGGTGCCTTCAGAAGATGGAACCTCTCATGAGGTAGCCAAGCTCATTCTAAAAAAAAAAAAAAAAACAAACAAACCTGCCCACTCATACTGGCTGTGAAACAGGGTTTGAGTTTTTCTGCAACCCTCTTGTGCCGTCTCTGTCTCAATGTCTTGGTAACATTTAATGAGCAACCGGAGACCATTTTCCCTGACACCCGCCTACCGGGAGAACATACCTATTAAATACTCCATCTCCCTGCTGCTTTCAGGACATTTTTGCTGTTCTGAAAGGTATTGCCTTTCATGTCCATGCGCTGTGAAGTAGAAGCTGAGCCTGGCTGGCTGTCCAAGTTCCTATTCTGAAGTTATTATCTGGTACCCTGAGGCAAGAGTGGCTGGCAGCCCCAGACGGCAGCATCTGCACAGGGGCTGCAGGCGGCTATAATTGGCTTTCTTGCCTTTCACTCCCTGCCTTAATGAGGATAAGCCATGTTGGGCTTCACCCACCCACCACTTTTCAGTGGGACAGGTTCTCACCCCACACAAAGTCGATCAAGAAAACCCTTGGCAGTTTAGCAAGGAGTTCTGAACAGAACGAGTCCGCTGGAGGCTGAAACAAGTCTCCCTAGTGCAATGCGTAGCAGCTGTGGGATCAACAGGGGTTCATAAACATGGGGGTGAGGGAGCTTTGCCCTCAAGGAGAATTTCAGTCTCTAGTCCCTGTTCTTTTGCTTAGTAAGACCTGAGATCGTGGATGACCTATTTGCAGTACTCCTTGCTATATGTTTCATTCAATGCATTCACTGAGTTCTTGTCTGAAATTTTGTCAGTTTGGACACAGAGCCGATGGACCTACTATTTTAATAACAGAAAACACTAAGTGCTTACTGTGTGCCAACGAAGAATCTAAGAGTTTGAGCTTAATTAGCTTGTCTGTTGTTCAGAGTAGCCTTGTGAAGTAGGTACTATCATTATTTCATTTGTGCATGAGATTTTAAAAGTCTCCCAGTCACGTAGCTACTAGGTTATGGACCTATGACTCAACTTTAGGTAGTCTGCCTTCAGCACCAGCAAGTTTAACCACAGTGCCTCAAGATCAAGTCTGAGAACTACTGGTTTTCCAATCCCTGCAGCTAGATGCCCAGCATTTCTTTCTCAGACATCCCCCTTCAGCTGCAGCTGATTGTACCGGGAATACATACTCAACACACGAGATCCCAATCCAAGAATTTGGAATTAAGAAACAGACGTTAAGTTACTCAGATGGGCCCAACTTGAAGTTACAGGATCACGTGGAGATCGCGTTCCTGTTGAAGATGAAAATGCAAGAGGATCCTGAACTCACCTCCTCCTACCATAACATAGAACCTGTAGCTTAGAACAACTTCCTCTAAAACAAAACCACAAGAACAGCAAACTGGCTGAGGGATCCTTGCGCATCCAGCAGAAGGAGGAGGCTCACAATAAAGTGGGTAGGAGAGACTGGGGCACAAGCTCACCGTGAACTCCACTCTTGGTGCAGTAGTCCAGATGGAACGCAAAACCCAGAGTTTTGCCCTAAGGAGTGAAGAGTTTGAAGCCCACGTGGGACACCAACTATTATGACCCGCACCTGGAAGATGACCCCCCCACCCCATCCCACCCCAACATCTAGCTTTGAAAACCAACAGGGCTGCGACCCTGAGACCCACAAGGCTGCAACAATGTGAGATATGCCTTAAAGGGCTGGCATGCTCCAACTCACCTGCCAGCGTGGGAACGGCTGAAGAGGGCTGCCCAACTTCGCGTGGGAGAAGCTTCTTGGCTTGTCTCAGAGCGTCCTTCTGAGGCTCAGGCTTCTGATTGGACCCACATTTCGGAACCGGCTGGGCTGCTCTCCGGCCCCGCAGACTGGCGGGTCCTGGCTTCGCGTCTCCCGCTGCTTCGGACCCTTTTTCTTCTTGAAAACCACCAGCAAGATGCTTTTGGGAAGAGAAACGAAACTGAATAAATAACATTCCAGAGGCAAGTTGCAGAAAAAGAGGGGATAGAAACCTCATTTTTATCAGCAAGAGAGTGAACATCCTTATTCCTAGAATATGGAAAAACATTATCGGGAGAGAAGAAAGTGCTACAGATGTGCAGAGAAAAATAAATAGAAGACTCTAAAATCCTCATTAACCTTCTTAAGAAACTGCAGTTTCTCAAAAGAGACTCAGCTGTGCTCTCTATACGTCTCACCATCAGGTTCCCTATGTTTTTACTGTAGACTTGTGATAAAGTCCTCTCCACCGTAAGCCCCGTGAAATAACTTCTGTTCCTGGCTGCCACATGATGACTGACCAAGATCTCCAGGATACACTTTGGTAAGTAGCTTCATTTTGTGCTATTGTTCTGTTCTCACGTTAACTCTCCAAGAATGAGCGAGAGAACCATGCTATCTTTAGTGGAATATTATGGTTTCAGATTTTGGTTTCCATATTTTAGCATGTTTCCGAGACCTTGGTTATTTGTGGCAACCCAGGGTTCATTTTCCTTATTACTGGCGTAGCCCCTCTCAGATTTTAGCTGGGGGATTTACCATCTTCATTTCAGTCCATCAGGTCTGAAAGGCTTACTGCTTAGTTCGAAGTGCTAAACTCATTGAGGATTCACATCTCCCTAACCCTGGGGATTTCTTGGAGAAAAGCAGATGACCTAAGTCAACTCAATCAGAGTGAAATCACAGTGAAAGTGTAGGAGTTATTAGGATAAAAATGCTCTCTTCTGACTGATAAAAGTAAATCACCAGGGAAGTGGCCCTGGGGTTGCCAAAGGCTACTTTTTGTCCCCCTCAATGGAAGAGTCTAAGAAAATAAGCATTCTAGGAGAAAGAAAGGATGGAGATATTGTTTAAGCCTCTGTAGGCAGCCATGCCGAAGCTGTATCTTTCCTGAGATTATTTCATTATAGGAACCAAGTGTTTATATAATTTCCTATACCAGTTAGGTTGGAGGAATATTCACATTATATTGTAACATGAGGAAAGATACACATATACGTATGCATATCTTGGTCGTCTATCTCATCATGGAGAGCTGCACACCATATTTTCAACATTGGTCATCTGGGAGGGGGGTGGGGGTACTGCAGGTTGAGTTGGAGAACAGGAGGAATGTGGAGATAGTCGTGATGAATCATCACATGATGAGATCGGATTTATACAAAACCATTTGTAATTGCATGTGGATAGATATGGATAGAGATCTATGATAGTGTAATCAATGAAATGTTTTCAGTGGTTCTCTCTGGGCCACAAGACTTAAGCTGATTTTTATCTCTTTATACTTTAATGTATTTTAGTATTTTTTAACAATAAGAAAATATTATATTCAAAAGAAATAGCAGTTCTAGATGGCAAATAGGCAATGCATTGTCGTTCAGCATTTCTTAATTTTTAATCAACCTGACCACTAATTCTTCAATTTATTAATAGCTCTTTAATAATGTTTTAAAGTGACTCCTTGGGAAATATGTTGGTTAAAGCCTGGGTTCAATGATGTTGAATACGTTTCCTTTACAGACTGTCTTTAAGTATACATTGTAAATCTCTAAGAGAGGGATTGAGTATTTAGCAGTTCCCAAATTTATTGGACTATGGAATATTCTATGAGAGTAGTCTAATATAGAACACATTTTGGGAAACACAAAGAAAACAAAATAATAGCAACAAGAAGGAAGAAATATTAAGGCTTTTAATTCATATATCCTGTAGTCATATCCAAAGCAGATGAATTATGTGACATGTGATCTTGCTAGTTACTTCCTTTCTCATTCTTCATGGTCTCATTGGCCTCCCTCCCAGGGCCATTATGAGAGTCAACTGCGATAAATGTGATTACATACTGAACAAAAGCTTGTGAATGTGTATATTACCTATAGTATTTTTGTTTGTAATATATTTTCCCAAAATTCACAAAATACTGGAAATAAATGTATTTTTTATTTTTTAATACACTTCCCTATTGTGGCTGACACACACACATACACACACATAAACGCATGCTGAAGAAATATATTCTTTTTTTTTGTTCTAGTTTGGCAACCATTGTATTGTTTAAAAAATTTTATTTGACAAAAAGATCACAAGTAGGCAGAGAAGCAGGTAGAGAGAGAGGAGGAAGCAGGCTCCCTGCTGAGCAGAGAGCCCTATGTGAGGCTCAATCCCAGGACCCTGAGATCACGACCTGAGCCGAAGGCAGGGGTTTAACCCTCCCAGTCTCTCAGGCGCCCAACCATTGCATTTTTTATGTGAAGCATAAAACATACTTTATTCTTACTAGGACTGAAAAGACAAAAATCCTTAAAGAGCTAGTCAACTTTCTGAATTAGTGAGGTAAAGGGCAGTGGTGAGCACAATTGTTTTGTTCATGTTTATTTAGATCAAACAGAAACTTACTTAAATGGGTTTAGTGGAAAAAAAGAGAGGGTAATTATTATAAAGATGTAGGCTGCTCTTCTAAACCAGGAACCAAGCACAAGAGGCAGCAAGTGGAACTAGACAGCTTGGGAACAAAGGCCAGCATTCTTTCGGATTCCCTGCATACTGTCTCCTTTTTACTCCTTTTCATTCTTCCCCCTCTGGAGAGCTTCCTTTGCTTTCCTATTCATAAGGCAGTGGAAGGCTGCTCCCCAGCATCTGAGTCTCCATTTCTTTAATCCAGGTGACTAAGGAAGACTCTGAACTCTGTCAGCCCCCGTTAGAAATCCCCAAAGGAATGGTTGTTACTGATCTGGTTCAGATCCACTCAGCCATAGGCATGTGGCAATATAGTAGAACACTTGGCCATCACCTATGCCCACCAATGTGACTCTGGTTGGCAAAGGGCTCAGAGAAGGCTGTTTGTGTCCTAGGCACTCACCCCAAAAGGGATCTTTCAGCTAATCTTGACTTTTCCTACCTCCTCCTCTGTTAGCCTCTCCATAACCCTGCAAACCTGGGGAGTCTTGCCAAGATGGGGTCAGGATGGCAACAACAACCTGGATCTAGATTCTCTAGTTCAGATTTGCCCGGATATCTGTAGAAAATATGGTTGATTACTCTGGGGGAGGAGTAGTGACCAGCTGGTAAGAAAGGGGAATAATCCAACACCCATTTTCTTTTGTTTTGAATGTATTTTATGACTGTTGTTTTGGCAAAGGTATTAACAGTGTATAACATTTAAACTCATTTGTATTTGCTAACCTTCAAACCAAGCACATAATATCACAGACATTTGTAGTTTAAAAAAACAAAAAACAAAAACAAATAAAGAAAACTCCAAAGTTGTGATTTGTGATAAGGGGCCTTAAGGTAAAATTTGAAATAAATCATCAATTATTCACACTTACTGGAATACATATACATTTATTGAATACTTAATATATGGCAGGCATTGTGGTAAAAGCCTTACATGCACTGTCACATTTGATCTTCACAATAATCTTTTGAGGTTTGTACCATTTTTATTCCCATTTTATAGATAATAAAACTAAAGTTAAGATATTCAGGAACTTACCTAGGAGCACACATGCAGTTCTTTGTGAATTGGAACCCAGGTTGGTTTGGGTCTAAACCTGGCCCTTATCTGGGTGTTCTAGTACCTTGTAAGTAAAAGTTCATTTTCAAATAACTGAAAGATGGGAGCTGATTGCTACAAAGGACAGTGACCTGGGACTCTGCAAGATAACGGAAAGTACTGGAGTGTATATGAGGCCATATGTGGTACTTGCTGCAAATTCATATACTGCCCCTGGCTACTCTCTCGCTGACCCAGCTTCTACAGAGGCTAAGATTTGGCAGGCCTGCCTTTAGAGGTTAAGCTCTGCTCTTCAGAAAGTTGACAGTTTCCCTCATTGCCACCAAGTAGGCTGGGGAAAGATTACAGTTTCCACTAAGAAGCTTCAGTACTAGATGATCCCAATTCAGAATCAAGTAATAGTGTAAAATAAAAACAGAGGAAGGAATGGCACCCAACTTAACAGTTCTATACTACGCAGAAAAGATGACTTAGAAATAAAACCAGATTCATTATATGAGGTTTAAGTCTAATGAGGTGAATCTCTGAGATGTTACCAACAACATTCCTAAAGAAGAATTAATGTCAGAGCATTATAATGTTGTTGTTTTTTTAGTGCTGTCTTCAAGCAGTCACTCGGGACATGAATCACTTTAAGGACTTTGTTCCATATAAGTAATTGATCTGTTACTTTAGTTCACAGTGAATAACATAAAATGTTAATAAACCTTAAAAACTTCAGAACTCATAGTATATTAAAATAATATATTTTATAGCCTACGGTATTTAGGAGACTAAATCACATGCACCATTATTTGTGTTTAAGTCTCTAATTGACCTGCTACAATTGCAGAAATCCAAATTCTATTTAGATGGATGTTCAATTACATATTTAAATAACTCTTAATGCCCACTATTTGCTTTTTTCCCTTTGATGAAATTATTAGTGTTTTAAGTTAAATGGACTTAGAAACATCTTATAATCATAAAGAAAATTGATGGCATACTTCTATTTTCCCCCTAAAAAATATACTAATTTAAGCCCACTGTGGTTTAAGTTTTGCCTTTGAACTGGGCACATATTAGATTTTTAAAGAGCCTATATTCAGATCTCCTGATGTGCTAAATAATGTATGAAATTGCCTCCTGATTATCTATGAGTAGATTATCTAATAAGTAGAAACTCCACTACTAATTTCATATGGCAGATAGAGATTTCTTTCTTCTTTTTTTTTTAATTCAAAAAGCAAAGAATCTCAGAAGAACTAAGTACTTTATTTACATTAAATAAATGCCAATCCAAATATAAATTACCTTTATGTTATCTTGTATTTGAACTGGAGTACCTCGAACTATCAATATTTGACTGTATGTTCAAGTGGCAGCCAAAATTTTTTTCTGTTTTGGAGCCTCTCCCACATCAGAAACTGTTTAGATACCAAGATTTTTACCCAAATATAATTTCTCCTAAATTTACTGTATTAACAAACTGGCTTCTTATATTTATCCCTAAAGTAAATGATGAGGATATCATATTATTTGAATGCACACTAAAATGTTTCTGGTACCAACTCAAATGTGGTGGCAAGCGGAGGTTTGCCCTAAAATGTTAAGCAATTCTCAGATACCAGAATTTAATTTACTGACACTGTCTACCTGAAGATAACATCTTATTCCATAGGTAGAGGGTTCAGTCCTACAAAACTGTTCCCTGACCCAACTTCAGAAGCCAGTCACAAGTCTGGGTTGTTTCTTGGTACTTCTGACGAACTGGCTGTAAATCATAGGTTCCTACAACCTCCTCCTCGGGTTTGGTTAATTTGCTAGGGTAGCTCATAGGACACAGAGAAACATTTTACTCACTAGATTACCTTTTTTTAAAATAAAAGGATATAGCTCAGAAATAGCCAGATGAAGAGATGCATAGGACAGAGTTTGGGGAAAGGACAGGAAGCTTCCTAGCATGTCCATGTGTTCACCATCCAGAAACTCTCTGATCCTGACCTTTGAGGTTTTATGGAGGCTTTATTACATAGGCATGATTGATTACATCTTTGACCATTGGTGAGAGAACTCAACCTTCAGCTTCTCTCCCTATCACAGAGGTTGGAGGGTAGAAGGCGAAACAGAGAAAGTTCCAGCCTTTTAATCACAAGGATGGCTTATTGGCAGCCAGCCTCCATCCTTAGGTGACTTCCAGACTTTACTTCATTAACATAACAAAGGACGCTATTGTTGCTTTCAGCATTTAGAAAGTCCCAACCATTTTAGGAGCTCTATGCCAGAAACAGGGATGAAGACCATATATATATGTTCCTTATTATAAATCACAGCATCCAAATATATGTATACATATATATGTGTATGTATATTATAAATCACAGTCTCTCTCATGCACGCATACATACACATGTGCACAGACAGATTGAGTCCCTTGACAAAGAGGCTTTGACTTTTAACCCCCCGAATGTATTGGATAATTCAAAGCTATTGTTAAACAAAATACAACTGAGTAAGTTTGAAGATCCTTTTGGCTTTGTTTAATGGTTTGTGAATTAGGCAGCATTCCATTTTAACAGATAGAAAGGAACTACAAGGAGCTGTACACAATGGAAAGCTTCTATAGGCACATGAGAGCAGGACAAAATACTATAGCAAATAGTATATTACTTCAGGCAAGGACACCTTCCTTTGGGAGAAGGCGGATGTTTACTAGGCAAATTACTTCACTAGTGCCGATCAGGTAGTTTCAGATTGACTGGTTAAAGGTCACATTCCTGGGAGAGACAGAAATTGCACTTAGGTTAGGTATAAAGTCTTGGTTTGCTGATGTAACACAAACAGCACAGGTAACTCTGTTTGGGGCTTGTTTCTTTTTTTATTATTTTTTTAAATAAATTTTTAAAAGATTTTATTTATTTATTTGACAGAGAGGTCACAAGTAGGCCAAGAGGCAGGCAGATAGAGAGAGAGAAGGGGAAGCAGGCTCCCTACCCAGCAGAAAGTTGAGATGTGGGGCTTCATCCCAGAACCCTGAGATCACGACCTGAGCCAAAGGCAGAAGCTAACCCACTGAGCCACCCAGGTGCCCTGTTTTTAAGACTGATTTGAGGCTTGATATTTATAGCCTTCCCGGAAAAATGTCACCTTACACTTTCCTAACATGCTTTGGATTTAGCCATTCTTAAATTAGTGATTCCAAGTTAATTAGAAAATAGACTCTTATGAAAACTTGTGGGTAGACTGATAGGAGGACTCTGCTCTATGACTGAGAGCAAAATGAATGTCCCTATAAAAGATGGCTTTATTTTGACAGTGTATTTCATAGAGAACACAGAGTCATTCTTCAGTTGCAAATCTAGGATTCTGTCACTGAAGCCACAGTGGCTAGTGGAGCGTTGCTATCTCTTTTCACAGATGATACTACCGTGAACGCTGGGTGAACTACTGGATGACTTCCTATTTTCCTTCAGGAAACTTAAAAGCAAAGCATATCACCTTCTTACTGTTAATCTTAATAGACACTGCCAATTTATCTTACCAGCAAAAGATGGGTTTATTTGGGAATAAAAGAAAATTGCAATCTGGGACAGATAAGCTGTGGCAAGACCATATGCAAGTTGCGGGGGTGGAAGGAGCAGGGGAAGGAAAGGAACATTTTTTTTTTTTTTTTTTAATGGAGAAAAGGGTTAAGTTGGGAAGGCTGTTGTGAAGTAAAAGTCCATTGGAGTAAACTGGAGTTCACAGTGCAGTATCTTCTCATTGGCAGAGCTGTTGCCCAGGGGAGTGAGGAAAGCATGTCTTCCTCTGGCTGGAGCGGTAGAGTAGTATGCAGGTATGAGGTCAAGAGTGTGTAAGGTCAAGTTCCTCTTTTCCTGCAGGCTCTGCAAGCAACCAGGAGTGACTGGTAGGGTGTGAGAGCTCTCCCTGCTGCCCCACTTCATTTTAAGGAACTTCCCATTACTGAATTTCACAAGACCTTTTTATGTACCAAGGTTTCCTTAGCCATGTCTAAACTCAGAAGTTGCTAGTTTATAGTTCACTGTAAGTGTACTAGACACAGGTGAAAGTGTTACCTAAGAGAACTTGTGCTTCCTAATACAGAAAATGAGATACAGCTTGATTTTAATATCTGGAAAGAGAGGTTCACATTATTACATTAGCACATCAGTAATCGAACAATGAGTAATTTGACTTCTTTGCTGGTCAGTTTAACAAACTCAATCTTTTTCCAATGTCTGCCCCCACCTCCATGTACACACACATGTTTTGGTAGAATTTCTTTAATATCTATGATTCTTGCCCCCCCCCTTAAAAAAACAAACAACAGCAGAAGCTACTACCAAATAGAACCTAGGTGAAAGAATTAGGAGAAAGGATGAACCAAAAGTTAGCAAATAAATCCACTGGTGAAGTGAAATTTGTTTCTTTTTAAATGCTGAGCCTTTCCAGTACGGGATCCAATATCAAGGAAATTGGTTCATTTATTATATGGGAAGCTCACTGTATGATTCTCTTATTTCTGTAAGAGGACTCAGAAAGTGAAAAGACACAGATCAATAATGCAATTAATAACCACTGTTTTCATTTAGGAAATTGTAAAAGGAGCAGTCTTACACTTTTGACACTTCAGAAGGTAGAGTCATCAGATTAAATCTTTGATAATGTTGCATCTGACAGGAAGACAGATTCCCCTTCTAAAACATGTTCTAGTGGAGAAAGGATAAGTGATTTTTACTTTCCTTCTCCTTTCCCAAACCAACAAATATCCGTCTGTAGCTAAGAAACCATCAATGACATGAAATTTTCCCACCATGACCCATAAGAATAATACATTTTCTTCTGAATATTTGCATAGAGGTTGTTCCACCTGAAGGGTGAGGCCCTGAAAGACACAAAGAAATCCTATAGATAATAATAGTAAAAGCACTTAATAAATGCTTTTGCGGGATGCCTGGGTTGTTCAGTGGGTTAAGCCTCTGCCTTCAGCCCAGGTCATGATCTCAGGGTCCTGGAATGGAGCTCCACATTGGGATCTCTGCTCAGTGGGGAGCCTGCTTTCCTCCACCCCCCACCCCACCTGCCTCTCTACCTGCTTGTGATCTCTCTCTCTCTCTCTTTGTGTCAAATAAATAAATAAAATCTTTTTTTTTTTAAATGCTATTTGCCAGGCATTTACATCATGATTTTTGTAGTTGAAAGTAAGAAGAAGAAACAGGGAATTTGTGGGCTTATATCAATGAAAATCCATGGCTGGAATGGTGTAAAAAACCACTGAACCAAGAAAACAAATGATGTGCCAAGTGCTAAGGTCCATCTCAAACTTTATTGGGGATAGAAAGGTGGGGGATTGAGATGGCCTTGGCAGCTTGAGCTTTACATCTTTGATTTGAGTCTAATGGCAAATGCTACTTTCCCACAATTAGGGAATCCCTTCCCACAGCTAGGGATTAGTGGTAATGGGCTCTTTCACCTAGATGTGATCATTGTATTGGTCCCTGAAGCAAGTAGACAATATGATAGAATGAAATTATTAGTTTATACCTAGCTGACCTGCTTCCCCCCCTGGAAGAAGTGGTTGGGATCTACCTGAAACTTACAGACTGAGAACGAGGAATGGGTGATTTTCCAGAGTAAAATCTGGGACTTAATGGTAGAAATAGGTTAAATAGATGCTGAAGGTCAACACATGTGTTAAATGTTTATAAAATATCTGTGGAAACACTAATTTATTTAATCCTTACAAAAACCCTATAAAAGAGTTTGCATTATTATCCCCATTTTATGGATAAGATAGCAGAAGCAAAGGAGTTAAGGTCCTATAACAGGTTTGTGGTAGACCTGGGCTCTAAACTCAGGGCTATCTGTCTGCACAGCCTGGACCTTAACCTCTTCTTCACAGACATCCCTGAAGGACTAGCATTACCCTGAATAGCTTGGAAGCAGGAAAGCTGTGGTATCCTCAGACTATTTTTGGCCAGGGCCTGAATCAGACTGCTGGAGGGCAGGGTGTATAGATCTGTGTGTAGCAGGGCTAGCTTTGTGGCACTGCATTTGAGTGCAGTTAAAATTAAAATCAAACATTTGTTTAATTAAGGAATTAATGACCCCATGCAAAGCTGTCATCCTTATAACAACGAGGTCATAGACTCAAGAAACATGACTAACACTTAAGGTCGCCTTACACCTGCCAGACTAGAAATGGGCAAGTATGACACTCAGAGTGTTTGATTACTCTCCTTCAGTGGGTTAAGACCTCAGTAAAACCATGGCATTCTAATAAACAGGGCAACATGTTTGTCACACTGGCTCAGAAGGACGTTTTGGTATTCTTTAGGACTATGGGGAAAAAATTTAAATGAAGACCAGCGTAGCGCACTAAATCAGAAACTGTTAAAAGGGTGGCAGTTGAGAACCTAAACCACACACAGTCTCAGCCTGGACACTGAGGAGACAAAGCCATACCCCGTTATCTATATGGGCATCACTTTGCTGTTCCTCTATCTTTATTAGTATGCCTTGTCTTTCCACAGTTCCTCTTTCCTTGAAAATGTTCAGTTGTTCAGTACAGGAACCTCACAAAAGACCTATGAACTCTTCAACAGACAGCTTGTACCCTGAGATTATCTTTGAATTCCCCTCTTCAAAATACTCAAAATACTTGTCTTTCCACCATTATTGAACTATTCTATCTTGATTCTTACCAAATCCTAATCTAGTTTCTGCATTGAAAGCCCCACCATAAACCAGACTCTGGCTCCCAATAAATCTGACATTACTCTCCCACTTTGAGAGAGTCAAGGCTCTGCAAGGTGGGTTTCTCCCTTCATTCATCTGGGAAGTTGTCATTTATGTCCTCCATAACAGGGATTTTCAACATAGGGGAGTCAGTTTTGTCTCCCGGAAGACATTTGGCTATGTCTGGAGATTGGCAGAAGGGTAGGAGGGTAGCAGCAGCTGGCATCTAGTGGGGAGAGGTCAGAGGTGCCGCTGAACATCTACAATGCATAGGAAAGGCCTCTGTAACAAAGAACTGTCCAGTGCAGAATGTCAGTAGTGCCAAGGATGAGAAATCCTGGTCCATAGTGATTTGTGGTACTTCTGTCCATTCTAGATGAGTCTGCTGTACTTTAGGCTGCCTCTACGAATAAATATGCTATCCCAGGCACTAATGCGGTGGTGAACTATAGGTGACTCATTCCTAGTCTCTAGCACTTCTCCATTCTGTTCTCAGAGGGGCTTGGTTGTATCATCAGAAATTTTGAAGTTGAGGAGACCTCTAGGATGACATCCTTCAAGGCCAATAATGAAATTTGGAGCAGTAGGAAGGACACAGAAGTTAGCAGAACACCTGGATTCTCACTTCAGATCTGTTACCAATTGGGAGAAAGTCATTTTGGTGACATAGTCTCTATATATAGAAATGAGGGCTTTGTTACTAGTGACTTTCAGAACCCCTGTTGGCTTTGTATCTTAGGGCTAAGATAAAAAGAATCCATGGTCTAATGACGCCCAGGGCTCTTGCGAAGTAGTTGTAGGCTTTCCTCTGTGAGTTGGAACACACCAGAGGATTCTCTGAAAGTTGATATAACTGGTAAAAGAGAAGACACAACACTTATGTGTGTGACCCTGTTTTTGTAAGTGTACCTGAGGTTTCTTTGCTTCGGTATATATTCTTGGTCAAGCGTCCCACCCTAAAATTGTAAAGGTCTCTTTTCAGTCATATGAACTATTATATATGCAGTTTAACAGGCTCAATTCCCAAACCCACCTCTGTCTACCCTAGCACACATGTCAAGATGCATCCTAGCTCCTTGATTGAGACCTACTGGGATGGCATATTCAAGAATGCATATTTTCTCCTCCTTCTCTCCTCCTTGGTAGAACTAGTCCTTTTCTGCCCTCTCAGTATATTTTGAACATGTATTTGTCACAGTTCCAGTTAGCTTCCTCTTGGGGTGTTAGGCAACAATAAATAAGTAAATAAATAAATATCACTCTTTTGCAAACTACCAAAAGTGTTTCAATTTTCTGGTGATGAGAATTTCATATGAGGAGAAAGAGAACTTTTTTTTTTTTTTTTTTTGGAATGGGGGTGGGGACACTTTAATGAGTATTTATTTGATTATGCCAAAGTGATGCCCAGAGGCTGTTTTGGAAACAAAGTAGAGAAAATAAGAAGGTAAACTGTTCTATAGTGTCAACTGAAGTGTTGGCCTCCCTGGGTAAGGAAATTGTTACAATATCATTTGACTTTGGGTTCCTACTGAGCAGAGTGCAAATGAGAGATGGAGAAGGTGGGAGAGAAAATTCATTGTTTTGCATGAAAGTAGGCTACAGAAAAATATGTGCTTCCTGGGCTAGTGAGAATAGAGTTTATGTGTGAAAAGACATGTAAGGGACGGAACAGATAGAGGATTTGTGGGAAAACAACAATAACAACAACAACAAACAACAACTTATGGCTGATTGGTCAAATCAAGGAAAGAATACTTAAATCTGATATGGGGTGTTCAGTCTTCCCTTCTGGCATTGTAATTTTGTCCTGGAAGGAATTTTGGACTTCTCTACAACCTAGTGGCTAATGAACATTGGTGGTGCTTGAAGAAGTGAAGGAAGAGCTTTGTTGCAGATGAGTCAGGAGAAAAAATAAATAAATAAAATAGAAGCATGGGGTGGCAATTTTGAGATGGCCAGAGTGATGGGAGAAAAGGTTGGAAGTGGAAGTGTGTCCTAAGAGGTGAAAAACAAGAGGGGTGGTGCATTTTTTATAACAATGGTCCAAAGAACTTGAGGAGGGCACTGGAATTAACCAGTCACATAGCAGAGCGAAGTAAATTGTTTTTTTTTTTTTTTTTTTTCTTAATTAAAGAGAAGGAAACCTCCACAATACTAGGGCACTATTGTGGTGGCTTTTGCCTCCTTTCTTCTTTGCTTATAGGACTCAAGATATAGTGTATGCTAGTGATTGTTTGCTGAGAAAGAGATGAATATAAAAACAATAAGACTGAATTTCCAGGATGTCCACACAAAACGAACAAATCTTTTTAAAAAGTTTTACAGAAGAAGGAAAAGAGTTTTGTTCAAGCCCAAGTTGGGACAGCTTCCCGTGATATATAATCTTTACAAAGAAAAGAGTCCTCCAAGGGAGGAACATTTGGTGCAGGATTATATATATATATTTTTTATGTAAAGTGTTAGAAATCATTATGACAAAGGACATTCCAAAAGTTACGTACTCTATTTTCTGTTTTTAGTATATGACTTTAATCTTATGGGAAACAGGGATGTTTCTTTCTCTTGTGTTCAAAATGCTCCTTTTTGGTTTTCTTTAATGAAGCAGATGTACAATGTATGTTTGAGGCAGAGAAAGAGCCCATGCTTTGAGTTTTAACAAATCATTTTGACCTTGGTTAAAAATATTACTTCCCTCAGAGCCTAGGAGCAGGGCCCACCCACAAACATTGAATATTGAAAATTTCATTTTATCGAAGACTATCTTCATCATTAAAACACTGTCTAGGGACATCTGGGTGGCTCAATCAGTTAAGCGTCTGCATTCAGCTCAGGTCATGATCTCAGGGTTCTGGGATCTCGTCCCACATCAGGCTCCTTGCTCAGCAAGGACTTTGCTTCTCCCTCTGCTTGCCTTTCTCCCTGATTGTGCGCTAGCTGTCTCTCTCTCTCTCTCCCTCTGACACATACACACAAAAACCCCAACCAAACAAAGAAAAACCCGCTGTCTGTAGTGTGACATTGTTTCTTTAGACCAATTGGCCATGTACATAATTGATTGTTTTCAGGAAATCAATCATAATAAGGAAATAGGGAGGTACAAGTAGGTATTGACATTTACTTGCCAGGTTTTCAGACCTCAGAATGGAAGAAAAAGAATAGAATGGAAATAATGCAAAAAGCAAAGCAGAGACTAAAGAAAAACAAGACAATTACATTCTGGGCTGATTTCTTGGCCATCTCCTGGACCAGTAGGAAAGTAAAAATTTTCTCAATTATATAAAAGGACTTTCCTGGGGTGGGTAAGTCAAGTGAATGTCATCTTTAAAAACAATTTTAAAAAATCAGCCACAGTAGCAAAGAAAAAAATGATGTATGCTTGCCAGAAATTGGCTGACAAACTACATCCTGGATTGGATGCAGTATAAAATTATCAAATTTATATTTTGCTAGTGTGGCAAAACCTGACAGAGACCAATTTAAGCTAATTTACATCAGGTGAATTGCTAACCAGCAGCTAATTACTAACCACCTAACAAAATTAAGACGTTTGGCTCCTACATTATCTGTGTTTCATTTTACTAGAACTTTAACAGTTAAATACCTGTAGATATTCCCTATTTGAACATCATAAGGGAAGGGCCCATATCTTCTGTGACCTCATTATTTAGTTCGGGATAGTAATATTATAGCCTACCAGCTAAGCCTATCTGGACTCCTGTTTTTGTAAACATTTTATTGGAACACAGCCAAGTCATTCATTTACTTATTATCTGTGGCTGTTTTGCAGGACAAAGGTAGAATTGACTAGTTGTGACAGAGGTTGTACGGTCCAACAGACCTAGAATATTTATAATCTTGCTCTATACAGGAGATGTTTTCCAAGTCCTGGTCTAGTTTCTCCCTTTTCTAAGTTTGGTTCATTGACCACGGCCTCACCTGGGACCTTGTTGGAACTATAGCTTCTCAATCTTTAACTCAGATTGATTATACTAATATCTTTATTTTTAGGAAATCCCCAGGTGATTCATGTGAAGTTTGAGAAGGTATGATCAAGAATAAAGTCTGGGTCTTAGTAGATCCCCCCAAATAATTAAGGTTTGAGTAACTAGTCGATATACAATCACTAAACTCAATTAATAGATGTTCTTATTTACTGTGTATGATATTACCGACCCTTGGCTAAGTCTGGAAAAGGAGCCAGAGAAATTGTTCTTGTCTTCAAGTATTAAAATTTATTTAGGATAGTAAAGTAGCCGATGTGAAACAGAGAATATTAGAACACAGCACACATGATACTATGCTGATTGTATGTTGCAAATGTAAGTGATGAAGCAGAAATGATACTGGAATCTGAAAGGAACTGAAAAGTGTGTCAGATACAAATGGCTTTGGGCTGACGAGTGTGGTGTCTCTTGGATATGGCTCATAAACACAAAACTGAGGAGTGAAGTCCCTTTGTTTATCCAAGGGCTTTTTTGAATTACAAAGATGTGATGGAATATGCTCAAATAGTTCCAAGGCTCTTACTGACGTGGATAAATGCATGAGTACATGTGTTTGTATGGCAAGTAAATTAGGCTGTAAATCAAGGAACAAAAGATATAACCAAACATTGCAGCAGTTAAAATGTGACAAGAAATACCTGAACAGCCTCCAATGAGTTAATTGATAATGACAAGGTGAAACCTGTTAAAAAAAAAAAAAAAAAAAGTCAAGAGACTCCAAATGCAGTCACTTGCAGTCAGTCCTATGTCAGCAAAACCAAGACTTCCACCTAATTTGATTGTAGTTTCAGCCTCTCCCAGGAATGTAACCTTTAACTAGTCAACCTGGAATTGACCTGGTCAGCACCAGTGAGGTAATCCACTGGATATACTCTTTCTGCCCCCTATAAGAAGATGACCCTGTCTGAAACAATCCACTCTGCTAGAAACTACCTTTCCTGCCCCCTTCTGCCTATAAAAGCCTTTCATTTTGTACAGCTTTCTGGTGATCCTTTCTATTTGCTAGATGAGATGCTGCCCTTATTGAATAAAGCCAATTAGATCTCTAAATTTACTCAGTTGAATTTTTTTTTAACAATTATATATCTACAGTAGAATTAGCTATGGTAAACCTTATTTTTTCCCATGTCAAATGCTAATTTCATAAGAGTGAGGCAATTACAAAGTCATAATCCTGCTACTTTTTTTTTTTACATTGAGTAGTTTGTAAGCACTTAATTTATCAGTCTGATGTCAAGTCTTTTCCTATAAGTATAAATAACATTTCCAGAAAATTCAGATGCATTTCATTTCTCCAAAGATTATCCTCGGCTGTTTACAATAATAATATTCAAGGAAAACATTACACTCAGTCTTTAGATAAGGAGGCCCCCACTGAAGGCACCAAGACTGCGGTTTTCCATTTAGATTTTCAATATAAAAAAAAAATACTGATCAGTGTAGCCTCCAGTGGACTTTCTGAATTGAGAAAACAAAACAAAACAAAACAAAACATTGCTTTCATAATCACAGTGGTGGGAAAAAGTCATGGGGTACAGGTGGTAAGACAAAATTGGTTCTTAACTACTTCTGTGGATTTGACAGTTCCAGCATTTGGATTCACAGACTTCCATGTCCTCAGATTTAACATTCCAAGATTCTTTGGGGCACTCAATGTGAATTGACTCTAGTTTTATTTGCCATGAAAACACTAGGACTGAAGCAGCAAAGAAAGGGAGTCAATGTTTATAAATGAGGAGTGGGTTTTTACACTGTAACTATTAAAATCAGGACAGGGGCTACACAATGTCATCATGCTTCAGTTTGATTTCTGTCCCTGAGCCTTACTCCAACTGTGTGTGTGTGTGTGTGTGTGTGTGTGTGTGTGTCCGTCCATGTGTCTGTGTGTGTCTGTTTGTCTCTCTAGGGGCTTTGGGTCCAGAGTTGAATATGGTGGGCTGAGACTCCTACGTTACTCTTATGGCTTGAGTTTTCAACTCAGAGGGTATGACCTCAAGGTGACTACCAACAGTTAGAGATTTAGGATCTTGAATTCAGGAGGGGATCCAAGAGGTCTCCTCCTACCATTAGCATCTGCGTTTCTTCCCCGCTGTGTTTGAAATCTGAAGAATGAATGGGTTGTGAATGGGGAATCATGTCTTGTAACTCCTAGCAAATATCGTTACCCACACAAAGCAAAGTCTGAGTATTTGGGGGTACTGACCCAGAGTTTGGTAGTGCAGTGTCATGGGGAGAACACTAGATGAATCTGAACCCTAGATTTCTGATCCTGAGGACAGTAAAACCATCCTTTCTTACATAAGCCAACTTTGCTTTTGGGTGTTGGTTTTCTTATCTGTGAAATTAAGATTGTAGATAAAATGCAGAGGTCCCCAAAATGGCTATTAGTAGAATCACCTGCGGGGGGGAGGGGTTAAAGATACAGATCCCTTGGCCTCATTCTACCTCTTTATAGATTTACTAGGTCTAGGTAGGACTCAGAAATCTATATTTTCAAATGTTCCCAGAGCGTTCTGACTTGCAGAAGCACTTGGGAACCCCTGAACTGATGACTTTCATGGTTTATTTTATTGATTAAAATCTGCATGTGATTATAGTGAGTTCAGTGGGCCTAATGAGTGTAGTTTCTATTCCCGTTATGCTCAGTTCCATTCCTGACCTTTTCTTTATTTTTTTTTTTTAAATAGAAGTTATTTACTCATTTAAATAACCTAGTTCTTAAATATTCAATATCATATTGCAGTTCAGACATTGTTTGACTTTCTTATCACCAAAGAAATTAAAGAATGAATAAAACGTGGTAGCTATATTATCCTGATTACAAAGTAGCTATTTTCTATACAATTATGTATTCTATACAATTCTGTATCTTTTCATTTTTTTAAAATTTAGTTTTACTTTTTCAGTGTTCCAAGATTCATTGTTTATGCACCACACCCAGTGCTCCATGCAATATGTGCCCTCCATAATACCCACCACCAGGCTCACCTATCCCCCCACTTCCCTCCCCTCCCCTCCAAAAATGCTGATTGGGTGCGTAATATGAGCCAGGCACTGTTTTAGGCATGGGTTATAGCTGTTAATAAATGGACCAAAACTCCTGTCTTGACTGAACTTGTAGTCTACTGAATTTAGCTTCCCTACACAGAGAGTCTATGCATAAATTATAGACATTGGCATTCTGCCACCAAATACTCTTGGCCTGTCTCTTGCTTACTTGTTTTTACCATGATTTGATTTCGGATTCTTTCCATTCTATTCTCCCTATTTTCTAGTGATTTTGTTTTTCCATGACTGCTGTGGAGCTCTCTATCCATCATTCCCAGACTAAACTTATGTTTTGAGGCTTTTCCTAAGCTTCTGCTTCAGGGGGCTCTACTTTCTCTAAGTCTATGTCTACTGAGTGAAGCAATTAATCATATTTTCAAGTGTTAAGAGATATATAAGGTAAAAAACTATATAAATCAATCTTACCTATGGTTTAGGCAAAAGAAATGTCAACTCAAACATACAAACCCAAAAGTAAATGTATTGTCTCAGATAATGTAAAAGTTCAGAAATTGTTTGATTGCAGTGATAGCTTGATCTGGGTGATCAAAGAATGCTTCAGGAATCAGCTTCCATGAATCTCTTGACTCTTCCCCTCTGAAACTCAGTTTTCATCCTAGGAAGACTCCTTCCACATGGTGATATATTGATGGTCAAAAGACCACCCCCAAGTTTGATGATTGATATTCCAGGAGGACTTAACAAGTCTCAGCATCTCATCATCCTCAAGGCTATGATTTATTATAGTAAAAAAATACATAGCAAGATCAGCAAAGGGAAAATCCACATGAACAAATTCCAAAGGAAAACAGCGCTCATGTTTCCAAGAGTTCTGTCCCAATAGAATCATATAGGATGCACTTGATTCCCCCCTCAAGTTGTAATAATACATGTGAAGTGTTGCTCATTAGAAATTTAAAAACTCAAGCTCTGTGAGGAGGTGGGAGGCAGCATGTAGGCATGCTCTGCCTAACCTGCACTAAAATTCCAGGCTCCCAGAGGAAAGCAGGTGTTGAGGATACACTACATTGTTTTTACAAACAGTTGAAACACCAGGAGCCGCTTTCATCCATTAAAACAGTGTGAGCCCTCTGAAATCCAAGTTCCCAGATGCATTCTAAATGTCTAGGGCCAATGTGGCAAACAGGCCTAAGAATAAGAAGCCTCAGGTCTGCCATGTTAATTTTTTTTTTTTAAAGATTTTATTTATTTATTTAACAGAGAGAGAGAGCACACACAGGCAGAGAGGCAGGCAGAGAGAGAGAGAGAGAAAGAGAGAGGA
Organism: Mustela nigripes; assembly: GCF_022355385.1. NCBI lineage: Eukaryota > Metazoa > Chordata > Mammalia > Carnivora > Mustelidae > Mustela > Mustela nigripes. Next base: position 47,927,547 of record NC_081558.1, read on the forward strand.
GGAAGCAGGCTCCCTGCTGAGCAGAGAGCCCGATGCAGGGCTCAATCCCGGACCCTGAGATCACGACCTGAGCTGAAGGCAGTGGCTTAACCCACTGAGCCACCCAGGCGCCCCTGCCATGTTAACTTTTTTTCTGCACAAGTGGTAGCAGTGATTACCAGCAGTTCTATGTCTGTAGTTCAGCCCCTCCTCCAAAAAGATACATTCTTTTTCTAGTAAATCTAGAAAAGTCTTTATGTTAGAGCTCCCCAAATCCAATTTCTCTTCTCCCTGGGCACAGGGGAAGGCTGCATTTACCAGCCCCTCCCTCAGTCAGCCATGAGGTAGTGTTCTAGAGCAAAGGTGAGCAGAGCTGATATGTGTCACTTCCACATTAGCCACATGCAATTCTCCGTGTTCTTTCCCTTCTTAAATCCGGCTTGAGGCTCATGTGATAACTTTGGTTATCAAGTGTTGAAGGTGGTGGTACCAAAACATGGATAGAGCTTGAGTCCCTGAATTACTACTTTGGAAAGAACCACTCACCAAGAGGAATACCCACTTCAGACTTCATTTGTACAATAAGATTTAGTTAACACGAATCGTTCTACATTTTTCGTTAGTTTGTAATAGCAGTTAATGTTACCTTCTCTAATGCATTTGGGAATCCCTATTAGTGGGCGGATTCAGGTGACACAATGCTCCTAAAACAGTTATTGTTTCTCTAGGTGTATATGTTGGGGTGTTTCTCTCATGAGCCAGGCTTAGGTCATGTGCTCATCGCTTAAGAAGGCTTTATCCTTCTCAAAGCACCTGGAATGCGTAGGATTGAACAAGGAGACTATGTTTCCAAAAGATCATTGGATTGTGTTAGATAAAAGGGACAATTCAGGGCAGGCTAAACAGAAAGTATCTAACGTATAAATTATACATTGTCTAAGTCCACTGAAGTTTAAGCTCTGTTCTACCCTGCAGCCCTTAGCAACTCTGGCATTCAGTAAATGTGTTGGATAGAAGGAAACGAGAATATCAGCTCAGAAAACCTTGTCTTTGCCTCAAGTGCAGCATTATGTAAATGAATTTGAATTTTCTCAACTCTCTCTCTCTCTCCCTTTGCCCCTGTTCGAGCGTAACCTAAACTGTGCTTTAAACCAAGCATGGATTTAATGAGCCAACACAAGTCCCCTTGCAATCTGTTTACATTCTGGCTGTGTCTATAGAATATTCAGATCCTCTGTGTCCTTTGACCTAAGGAATGAAGACCCAAACATGGCAAACAACTACAACAGCAAATTATTTATAGTGACAAACCTAATGGTGGTATATAGAACAGTTGACGAAAATATGTGTTCTAAAAACTCCTGGTTTAACTTGTAAAAATTATTTATCATTAATATATGACGAAGAGGAAAATGGTAGCCATTTACAAACTCAGTGCTATAGGGAAGTACTATGAACATGTTAGCCTGTTTTCTACTAGTCCTTAATTGTGTGTGTATGTGTGTGTGTGTGTGTGTGTGTCTTTATTGTTGTGTTCTATAACATCTGGGAATTAATGCTGGTATTGCCTATTACCAGAAAATTCTGATTGTTCTAGGACCTAACAACTAGCTATCTTAGATTTCAAACTATGGTACAAAAATACTTATTTTCCCTTCCTTCCTGGAAGCTTTTCAGATGATATTGAATTCCTTTAATGAGGTACTCAGGTGTCCTCTCCAAGCTTATCTTCCTTTTCTACCTTTCCATCTTTCTTTTCTCCAAAGAATACTCAGGATTCTAATCCTTTGATCCTTTTCTCTTCTCTTGCATCCATGTAGCTTCTTCCTGAAATACTCCCTTGAGGGAACTTGGAGGACAGCAGTAAATAGTCAGTTTTTTGAGAAGGGCATCTAAAAGGTGAACACATCAGATAAAAATAGGACTTATCTCCTAAGTTTACTTTTCAGTAATCACACATAAAGCATATAGAATAGTGCCTAGCCCATTGCAAGCACTTGGCTGCTATTATTAATGTTGCTCTAACTGTTGATTTCCTTTTATAATAATTTGAATGCATTATTGTTTTAAAGGCTCCCTCCCCATATGTGATTGACAGTGATAAGACAAGGTGGTAAAGAGGTCAGAAACTATTCTGCCATGCATTTATATTTCTACACATTTCAGTTCACACTGAATATAAAAAATGTATTTCATGCATTTATATTTAAAAATTTTTATGAGCATTTTCTCATGTCCTTAAAAAAGCTCCATGTGAAGTGACAAAAGCCAGCAACATTGGAGTTTCAGATATGTAGATAGGACTCTGAATTCCTTTCAGTTTGAGGATCAGAGATTCTCTACTCCAGGCAATAAGGATCCATTCAAGAATTACTCTTTACCTCAGCTTAATGAAAAACCCAAAACTTTGTTCATTTAATTCATTTTTGCTTTTATTCATTTAATATTTATTGAGCTTTTTTTTTAAAAATTGAGCTTTTATTATAAGTACTATATCGTAGGTACTAAGGATATTAAAAGGAGAAATTTAAATGTGGCTTCTGCTCCGTGAAGCTTATATTCTGGAGAGAGAGTCATCAAATAATTATATAAATATATGGTATAGTCTGCAATGAAGGAAAAACATGGAGTAATAAGAGATAATACTTTGGGGACCTTATCTAGCCATAGAGCTGTAATCAAGATGAAAGTGGGTGGTAAGGAAGGAGACTTTAGAGAATTGTCTCTAGGAAAAGATATGTGAATTAAGAGTTGAACAATGAGTAAGTATTAAGCAAAGAAGTGTTGGGAGAAGATTTCAGATTGAGGGAAGAACATGTGCAAAGGCTGTGAGGTGGGAAAGAGAAAACCTGTTTGGACAACTGAAGGATGGCCTGGGTTTATGTATCAGAGACAGAGATATTGGTAGGTGAGGGGGATGCATGAAGAGGAAGAGTCCTTCTTAGCTGTGTAAGGGATTTTTGCACTCTGTTCTCAGAACAATAGAATTCTCTAAACGGTTGGAACCAGAGAGTATATACGTGTAAGACCCTATCAGCAGAATTAAGAAGAGAGCGATCCGTTTGCTCTGAGATTATATAAGTCATATTGGGCACAAAAGGTTATGTCCAATATTTTACAAATTCTATAAGAAACTATAAGCATACACATGAACTGGCTAGCCACACAGACATATACAAACATACACCCCGACACACATACACAAAACCCTGTCATTATAAAACAGCATGCAGGGGGAACAGTTGGGAACTTGTATGGATCAAAAGTCTGATTGGCCTCTTAATTATGCCCTTAATGAATCTAAGAAAACAAAATTAGTATTGCTTAATAATTCTTACTAGACAAAATATTGTGATATCTGGAGTCATTTGTGGGAACAAGAGAACATAATTTAGTGGGATGCTCAATGATGAACAAAGTTTGGGAACAACCAATACACAGTGGGAATCGTGTTGGAGAAGGAGGTTGAACAATATTAGGGATTGAGTCTTTTAGGTGTTTAAAGAGAGGGCAACTAGTGAAAAGAAATAGATGAGAGCTACTCATAGCCACATGCAATTTCTCCAGTGCCAAAGAATTTCAGGATTTTACACAGGACTGATCATATAGTTCTTAAAAAAAAAAAAAAATATATGCACTCAGGGTGCCTGCGTGGCTCAGTCATTAATCATCTGCCTTCAGCTAAGATCATGATTCCAGGGTCCTGGAATCGAGCCCCACATTGGGCTCCCTGCTCGCTTCCTCTCCCCTAACTTGTGTTCCCTCTCTCCTTTTCTCTGTCAAATAAATAAATAAATAATTGGGGAAAAAAGTGCTCTCAAGCCAAATGAATGCAGAGAGTGCACATGGTGTATACACGGTGATAGGTGTCTGTTATAATGAACAGGTTAACAGGAAGTAAAACTCTTCCTTTGGATGATTTATGATAGATGAAAAGTTCATACCCTCATCCAGATGTCTGCACTACCCGTTAAGAATACTTGGTTGTTTGGAAACATGTGATGACAGATAGAATGTTTCACTATATTCCTGAATATGTAATTTACATACATAAACACCTGTGTTTCCTTAGATCAGTTTCCTGAGGAAGAGGACATTCTTGGAAGGATCCATGTTCCTAGTTCATTTCAGAGATCTCATCAGATCCCAGTGGTTCACACTCTTTGGTGTGCATTGGTATTATAAGGAGGAGTTTGACACCACACATTACTGAACATCTATACAATTTCTGATTTAGTAGGTTTGGGGTGAGGGCCAAGGATTTGCATTTTTAACAAGTTCTCGGGTAATTTACTGGTCTGAGGACCACACTTGGAATACCACACACCTTGAAAACCCTTTACATTTTCAGTTAGGGGAGAATATAAGGTCTAGGCAGAAGCAAGTAGATAAAATCTGAGGCTTTCCATCAGATGGTCTCATTAGCTTTAATTCTAAAATTCAGGGAGGTTATTCGGCACAGAAATGATTCATATTCTAGAGCAAATTCTCCATTCAAATATAATAAAACTTATTTTACCAATTACATTTGCTCTAAAAGTGCTACATTTTAAAAATGGAGAGGAACTGAAGTGAAATTTATTTTGAAAATTTCATGGAACATTACAGAGGTGTTACAACCCAAAGTCTGGGAATTACTGTGACAGTGACTCAGCTTCCTGTGAAAGGAAATGAAATGCAAAACATTTGTCACACATGTCCAAATTTGGGTAATATACTTATTTTTAATCCCAAAGCCAGTGTTTTTATTTAGAAGCGTTTGGATTACTTTTGTTCTGAGGCATTGGACAGACGGCCCAGACAACATAGTTTTGGTTTATTTGTTAACTTGACACATAAGATGTCTAAGTTAAGATGTATGAAGATGGACTGAAATAAATTATGTGTCCACAAGCAATATTGATTTTTTTCCTCTGCAAAGCTCTATTCCAACATCATTTTAGACAACAGAGCAGATGAGGGAGACTAGGAAAATACAGTGGCTCTGGAACTATAAATATACATAACTGTGCTTTTGCTATAGATTATAGAGTATTCGTTTTCTTTTTCTTTTTTCTTTTTTTTTTTTTAACAGCTTCCACCATTTATTGAGCACTCACTGTGCTATGCCAAAAATTTGACATATGTTATCTTATTTAATCTTCACAAAGAAGAGCCATTATGTATGGGGGAATGAGGATATTACCATTTGTCATAGAATCTAAGACCACAATTTTTATAGTCCGAACATCTCTGAAATAAGGATACATTTGGTCATCCCAGTTGGCCATTTTTTTCACATTTTTAAAAACCTCTGTTATGAGGATGAGTCTTAAAATTGACATAGTCTAGGTTCTATGAAACATGGTATTATTATTTTGCAGATTAAAAAAAAAAAGAGTTTCAGTGAGTCTGCCTACTAAGTGGCCAAGCTGGAGTTAAAATCCATTTCTGTCCAACTCCAAAACTTTTACATATACCACACAATTTCCATAAATTCATATTTGTCTGACTTTGACATTTTCTTCTGAGTTTATAATTTCTCTAAATTGTTACTCAGTTTTCCTGAATGTTTGGCCATGATCCGATGTGCCCAATAAAAGACTCAGACTACACCCTGGTTCATGCACGTATAGCCCAGATTAGGAGGGTTTATAACAGGATTAATGATAGGTCCTCTTTTGAGTAATGGGGCCTAGTTGCACAGGCCAGTGGAACCTAAAACACAGCCTGCCCTGACCCACTATTCCATTAGTACCTGCCTTTAGGAAGGGACAACTTTTTCCAGTTTGTAGGAAGATACACTATGGGCTTGCAGCAGCCCTCAGGGTTCCGTGTCCCACATGCATTTCAACTACCACTTTCTTTATCTTTTTTTCCTTAAAATGTGGTGTGTGTGTGTGTGTGTGTGTGTGTGTGTGTAGTTGGCACACAGTGTTGCATTAGCTTCAGGTGTACGATGTAGTGATTCCATATTTCTATACATTATACTAATGCTCACCACCATGTAGCTGCTCATTTTGTTTTATTTTTCTTAAGTAAGCTCTATTTTCACTATTATTTGTCTGTGTGAGCATGAATAAATCTGGTGCTTAGTTTTCATTTGTACAATGTTGACATTGAATGAGATTGATTTTTAAGTGTCACTTTATTCTTAGCATTCCGTATTTCTTTTATCTTCTTTTAAAAATGTTTGACGTTAAATCCCAAGTACTCTATTGCCCTTGAGCAACACAATTTGTTGTAAAGAACTTTGTTTACAGACAATGAACAATTACTGATTTTTAGCATTTTTTTAATTTTCATGGCAGAAATACCCCCACTAATACCCAATTTCAAGCTACCAACGTGGTTTCACTGTCCACAGAGAGATGTGTAGTGAAACATCTTAACAAGAACAACAGGTCCAAACAGAGACACTTTCGTTAAGCCCAGCCAGGACTTAATACCTATCCTAATGTCAGCTTCAGCCTCCCCCAGGAATGGAACTTTAAATTAGTCAGTCTGGAATATCCTTACCAGCACTAGTGAGTCCTCTGAATGGTAAGACCTGGTGCCTTACCCTCAAGGGGATCTTGCCTGAACCAGTCCTTTTATTTTGCTACTTAACTTACTTGTTCATTCAGTTTCTGCTTATAAAAAGCCTTCCATTTTGCACAGCTTCTCAGAACATCCCTTTATTCATTAGTAGGATGTTGCCCAATTTGTGAGTCGTTGAATAAAGCCAATTAGATTTTTACATTTATTCAGTTGAGTTTTTGTTCTTGAACATATTTGGTGGCAGTGCCAGGATCTGAAGAACACTTCTGATGGTTTTGGACACAATGAAAAGCAATGCATAGTACCCACGAACCCTCTGAGTTGTCTGTCCTGTCATTTCTGAGGGCAGTAAGTTCCTTTGGGTTCTGGGCTCTACTGTGTTTACCTTGCATTCCCAATCTAGCTGATTTTGCATAGTTCCCTATTTGATTGGAAACCCCAGCCCTTGCATTCTATCCCCAGGTTCCATGTTGGAAACTGCTGGTGGCAGCTGTATTCCTAATTTGTTTGGAATTGGTTCACAGTCCGCATTCTTTGTGGTCTGCTGATTCAATCCCTTCTCTAACCACTTATTCCACATAGGGAACTGTTGGGATTACCTACTAGAATTACCCACTGCATCCACCTTAAAAACTGGCTAGAGTCCTGGGTCACATTGGATCAGGTGGAGCCGGTGGGAGACGTCAGGTGAAAATTAAATGAGGGTTGGTTGCTAGTGGGAATCTCAAGAGTTCAAAAACCCACAAACATTGGTGGGCACAGGTTGAGCATTTAAATAACATTAGAGCACTCACCACCTCAAGAAGACTCCCATGATAGGACCTCTTAGGTATTTGATTCCCCCAAACCAAAAGGCCTAACTAAAAGAAGTAGACTCCTTTATATCCAGAAATAAGCATGCTACCTTCCTGCACACCTGCTAATTTTATGTTTAAGACTTACAGTCCTGGAAGCTGCAGATACCTAGCAAAGTGGCAAACTTTTACCAAAAAATAGCCTAGAATTAAAGTGGCCATTATGGGGAACATTCCAATTAGACAAGATCATTCATTTAAGAAATGCACTTGAGAGCAAAGGATCCCAAGTTGAACAAACAGAATGGGGTGCTTACTTCAGTTGGTATGTAGAAGCTTCCAAAGTCATCATGACTCCAAAATAACTTCATTAAAAGACTCATTTACAAAAGGTTAATGAAAAATTAAAGGCACAGAGGTACCGAAACCAAAGATGATGGGACTAATATGACCCTGCTCCCCTACCTTCCTTTTTCACCAGAGGAATCACGTGTTACTAATTCTCTATCTGAACAGCCTTTTCATCTGAAGAGACTAATAGTTACTTTTTAAATAAAACTAGTCAAGGTTGCAAAGGAACCTTCTCAGGTTATCTTTCACCTTTTGTTCAAAGACTGAACTAAGGGCCATAGTTAAAGAATTTTCTAACCTAAGGAAACCCAAACTTTTTTTTTCTTTCTTTCTTTCTTTTTTTTTTTTTTTTTTAGAATTTAGAGTCAGTACTGGAGGTTATGACCTTGGTCTGACAGATCTTCATCAGCTTGTACATATGTTGGTAAGACCTGATGAAGCCCAATAAGAGGGGAAGGAAGCAAGATGGCAAAACCCTAAGAATGCTTTTTGAGATCTTTAGTCTTCAGCACTTCAGGAACCAGCAAAAGCTCACAAAATAGCAGCTAGATTTATAAAAGGCATTCCTACAGTCTTCCCTGCATGCACTGATTGGTCTATTTTACAAACTTAATTTAAGCAAACAACAACAAAAAGAGTCTGCAGTAGACTTTAAAGCCCAGTTGGAAGCCCTTTTTCTATAGTGTTTCAGGTTCCATACAATAAATAAGGTCACCGAGCCTGCCCTTTTTATACATGGATTATCTCCCAAGATTAGTGGATTGATAAAAAGGTAGAAAATAGGATGTAATGCTGCTGGCTTGACTGAATCTATGACTATAGCTGAGCATTTTGAAAGAACCCTGGAGCAAGATCTTGCTGGAGTAAGACTGAAAAAAAAAAAAAAAAAAGAAAGAAAAAGAAAAAAAAAAACCCACTGAGCTATTAGCTTCACAGTTGTATTAGGATCAAGACCAGAGACCTAAACAACACCTGGGCTGACCTCATTCACCCTTCTAAGGGTCCCCCATTCAAATGCTAAAGATCAATGTCACAGCTATAATCAGCTGGGACACTGGAGAAGAGACTATCCTCAAAGCCCCACGCAAATTCTTCAAGTCTCTTGTACCTACCTCCAAAGAAGGGTGCGATATAGACCCCAACCACAGGTGATGGAACTCTAAGGGATTCTCTGGTAAACTATTACCAATAATTCCCTTAAACAGCCGTGGGGAAACTGAAATTAAATTTAATAGGAAACCCTGCCGAATTTTAGTTGATTCTGGAGCTACACTTTCTACTTTAAACCCCACCATCATTGAACAACAAATCCCTCATAATAAAAAGGTTTCCACAGTGGGGATATCTAATAATGTTCAGAGAGAATTTCTATCTCATCTAGTACAGATGACTCCGGGACCTTTGACTGAAAAACATTCTTTTTTTGCTGTGTGATATAGCCCCAATCAATCTATTAGGTAGTGATCTTCTTTCTAAATTCAAAGGGCTAATATGTTTTGCTTCCGACGGACAGTTCCCCTTCAAGTTTCCTGACCTGCCTGAACCTGATCTTTTGTGTTCCTTAGAGACTTATCCTTGACATGGAAGAGGAAGGATTCCAGCAAAAGTCCTCTAATTTAATCAAGGTACCTCAGAATCTGTGGGCTACCTGTAATACTGACATTGAAGAATAAAAAGCACAGAACCTGTAAAGACTCAGAGAGATAAAACCAAACCTCTCCCTAAATTACCTCAATATCCATTAAGCCCGAGGCCACCAGAAGATCTAATAACCCAGGGGCTAATCATTCCTGTACTAGTCTCCAAAACACACAAATCTTGCTAGTCTAGAAATGTAGGAGGAGGGGCTGTGATTTGTCCAGGATGTGAGAATTATCAAGACGATAGTTATTCCCTGTTTTCCAGTCATTCCAAACTAGAACAACCTCTGTCACAGTTTCCCCTGACTCAAAATGTCTCACTGTTAAAGACCCTTGGTAAGCATTTTTCAGCATCCTTGCGTACCCCAATAGCCAATATCTATTTGTCCTTACTTGGAACGATTGACAATACATCTGGACAGTCATGCTTCAAGAGTTCACTGAGGCCTGTTCCCATTTCTCTCAAGTACTTCACTGAGAATTAAGCACCCTCCAGTTCTCTGGGAAAGCGAACCCTTTATAATATATAGACGACCTCTTGCCTTGTACTTGCTATAAGGTTTAGCTGAAGAGGGACACAGAATCTCTAGGGACATTTCCTAGGTCACAATCTAAGTGCCAAAGGAATCTAGCAGTCTCCAGAAAGATTTAAGCTAATCTAGGAATTTCCTAGGCCCATAACTAAGCCACAGCTTTGTCGATTTCTAGGCTTAACTGATTATTGTAGACTATGGCTTCCTAATTTTTCTCTATTAGCTTTCCCACTCTATGAACTTACTAGAATTTTGGTTTGAATGCTTTCCTTGAGAAGACAAACATGAGAAGGCTTCTAAAAGACTAGAGCAAGCCCTCCAAGAACTGCTTGCCTGCCATAAGGCCACCTAAGATTCGAAACCTTTCACTTTGTGCATGAAAGGGTTGATTAAGCCCTGGGAATGCTCATATAAGAGAGAGTATGGTAATACGCAGAGGTCTGTTGCCTTCTAGAGCATACAACCAGTTGCTTTTGCCTATCCCAGCTGTCTTAGAGGCTTGAGCCACAGCTGCCCAAGTTAGTGGGAGCAACAGATTAATCCTAGGAAATGACATTTATTTGCTAACTTCCCATGCTGTCCGAAGTCTTCCTAACTCCTAACTCAACATTTCTCGGTAATTAAGCAAACTTCCTATGTGATCCTTCTGCTTTCACTACCTAATCTATATCATACATGTTGCAATATCCTTCATCCTGCTACATTCCTACCTTCACCTGACAAAGGTGAGCCCCATGACTGACAGGTAATAAAGTTTTGTTTGTTATCCTGCATCATGATTTGTGAAATCCCCCTTTAATCCTGGTAGAATCTGTGTTCACAAGTCATATTGTAAAAATGAAAAAAAAGAATTTCCAATTGGCTATGCTATTACTACCCAATGTGGCCTACTCAAAAGGGGAAACCTCCTATAAGTTAAACCCACACAAGTAGATCTCCTCATCCTTACCCTAGGCTGCCAGTTACCTGAAGGGCAAACTGTTAATAGTTATAGTGATAACTAGTATGCTGTAAGGTAGTCTCTGATTTTGATATGTTATAGAAGCAAAAAGGTTTCTTACATGCTCTTGGACCACAATCCAACTGGACAATATGTAAATGATCTTCTTACTGCTGTTCTCTTACTTTGTGCAATTGTTATCAAAATTGAGGCCGCATTAAAAGGACTGAACCTGAGTGTTAGAGAAACGACTCAGTTGGCTTCATGCAATGGTAGCAACCACAGAATCTATAAAGATTATGGCACATGTGGATGAAGTCCATTTTGCTTCTGCAAAAAATGTCCCCTCATTGCCAGGTTGTTGCCACCTTGATGCCCTTATAACATGGCAACAGTCTGCTCTGGAATCAGAGAGATTAAGATGAGCAAACAGTGGTTGTAATTTAAACAAATAGTTGGCACTGTGAGAAACCCAAGACAGCTGTTTGGTTCTTCACAGCTCCCAAACCCTATTTTTCAGTTTTTTGCATTCCTTCATTCACCATAGTACATTTAAGATGACTCAAATGATGAATAGGTGTTGGTGGGAGATGTCTATAAAATTGTGAAAAGAGTCTACCAGCTATGCCTACCTGCCAGCTCCATAATCCTGGAAAAACTATTTTTTGTCCCCTGAGACCTCAGACCTCCTCCATCTGGATGCTTTGAACACTTGCTGGACTTTATTTAATTGCTACTTAGTATGGGTAATCATGCTTTTGTGCGTTTTCTGGATGGATTGAAGCCTTCCCCTGCTGCAAAGATGATGTCCTCACAGTGGCAAAGAAACTATTAGAACATGTGTTTCCCACTTGGGGCATACCTTCTGTGGTCTGTGATCAAGGCACCCACTTCACAAGGAAAATCAGATGAGCCTCAATGAAAACCTTGCAAACTTCTTGCAATTATCCTCGTTTTTATCACCCACAATCATCAAGCAGGGTTAAGAGAACTAAGGGGATCCTCAAACTTAAAATTTCTGAACTTTCCAAAACCACTGGACTCTCTTGACCTAAGGTATTGTTTTTGGTCTTGCTGACTACTTGAAGTATTCCCTTTGGGAATATAAACTCATTCCACATGAGATAGTCACTGGAAGACCAACATCTATTGGTATACAACTGTCTGCTGATCTCTTGTCTCATGCTAGTATGATGAGCTACTGTAAGTCTTGAGTGTCTTGTGCTCAAGGGTATTATCAACAGATTAGAAAAGCTTTCCTGGATCCTGTTGGTCACAGTCTGGAGTTCAGTGAATGGATATTCTGAAAGCATCATTGGAGTAAGATAGCCCTTGAGACCTGTTGGAAGGGACATTACCAAATGGTCCTGATCGCTGATGCTGCTGTAAAATTAGAAGGCATCGAAGCTGCAACACACATGTCACTGCTAAAGAAGGATTCATCCACTTGATATCTGCTCCTGTACTGATGCTACAGACCTCAGAATCAAATCAATGAGGAAAAGAATTAGCAGACTTTGAGGTGAACTGCTTCCACATTATTTCAGATCAAGATTTTGTGCTTTAGGGGCTCAGTCGTTAAGTGTCTGCCTTCGACTCAGGTCATGATCCCAGGGTCTTGGGATGGAGTCCCACATCGGGCTCCCTGCTCAGCGGGAAGCCCGTTTCTCCCTTTCCTACTCTCCCTGCTTGTGTTCCCTCTGTCGCTGTGCCTCTGTCAAATAAATAAATAAAAATTAAAAAAGAAAAAGATTTTGTGCTTTAAACATGAAACACTTTCTCCTTTTCTTTACTTTGGCACTAAAAGGTAATGCCCTCAGTTGTATCTCCCAGGCCACTGCCAAGGGTGGGGTACCTTTCAGATGAAAGAAACACCCTATTCCCCCTCTGACCAATTTTTCCTCTGTTCCCCATGTCACTATAAACAGCCATCAACACTTCTTAGAAGTACCTACCCAGTTAGGCACATTTACTTGCAGGAATTTTAGTATATTGGTACCCCCATGATCAGACTAAGTTCTGTTTGCGGAGATATCACCAGCAGCACCCATCTTTTTAAGGCATTTAAGGTGGCTTTTTATTTCAGGCTAGGAGATTCTCTTCCCATTTGTGCTAAAACCTGACTGACCCCTGGATTGGGAGTAAGTACAAATGAGAATAGGATCAGAAGCCTCTCAATCCTCGGAGACATTGTAGATTCCATTGCTGAGACAGGAGCTGCCCAGCAGAAATCTTTAGATTCTCTGGATGAAGTTGTTTTGATATAACAGGATTGTCTCATAGCTGAGCCTTGGGAAATCTGTGCTGTGGTCACCACCAACTCTGGCATCTACATTAACACTGCTGGGGTAGCTGAAACTCTGTTACATAAAATCACTTGGCTTAAAAGGGTAACTTCTTCAATGAGGTCTTCCTTTGATTCGTTTGGGTGTTGGGAATGCTCCACACATTAGGAATCATCCTGGTTGTAGTTCTCATAATAATCTTCCTAGTGATGAGGGAGCAGGAGGCTGGCAGAGGACAAAGCAAAAGCTGGCACCTTGCACTCCCTCTCCACCCACTCCCCTCAGTAATATGTGTGACATTCCTCAGGCACCCCTGACTGCCCTAAAAGAAAAACAAATAGTTAAATTGCAGAGATCACAGTTCTGCAAGGCAGGAGTCTCCTTTGGTTTACAAATGTCCTTGAGATTTACAACAAAGAAGTTACCTTATCAATAGTCCAATTTCCAAAGGCACATAACTCAGTTCCTCAAGCCCTAATGTCACCCTCTCCTCCATAAAAACGAGGAGGCTGAGGTTGAAGGAAAAGTAAATAAAGTTAAATTTCTTCTAAACCCAAATCTCACTAACAAGGACGCTTGATAGCAGGAATGTAACATTCCACCAGGAGACTCCCAATTGTCTTTATGTTAGTGCCTCATTAGAGGGAAAGAGGCCTTGGCTTGACAGTAACCAGGCTTTCAATATCCTGACAGTCTTCTTTACCTCAATAGCCCTTCTGAACACCCCTTTGTCCTCACCTACCCAACTCCTATGTATATAACCAGCCACTCCTCACACCCCCTGCGCAGCATCTCCATCTGCCCACGGGTCCTGTCCCCGTGCTTTAATAAACCACCATTTTGCACCAAAGACGTCTTAAGAATTCTTTCTTAGCCGTCGGCTCTGAACCTCACCTAGGTTCAAGAACTTCATCACTAGTGCATTGCATTCTCTCAAAAGATTTTTTTTTTTAAGACATTTTATTTATTTGAGAGAGAAAGAATGATCAGGGGAAAGGAACAGAGGGAGAGAGAGAAGCAGACTCTTGCCAAGCAAGGAGCCCAATGTGGGACTGGATCCCTGGACCCTGAGATCATGACCTGAGCTGAAGGCAGGTGCTTAGCCAACTGAGCCACCCTGGTGCTTCTCTCAGAAGCTTTAAATGCATGTTCACAGCCGCTAACTATCAAGCGAATGATTTTTCTAAGACCAAAATGTCAGAAAAGTAAGGAAGAGAATGACTGACTAAAAAATTGTCTGAATTCATGGCTCCTGAATACCACAGAGATCCAGCAAAAAACAAGATCAACAAAAGCTGGAAAAACTACTGAGCGGTGACTAAGAATGGTGCTAATGCCTTAGATTTTTATCACATCTTTTAGTTAGGCTGAAATTTTGATCAAAACAAGAAAATTGTTAAAAAGTAACAACAGGACCAAAAAGGAGTAATTTATGTTAAGCCCTATCAAAACTTAACACCTAACCTAATTGCAGTTTCAGCCTCTACCAAGAATAGAGTTTTAAACCAATCAGTCTGGAATTTTTTTTGATCAGTAATTGTGAGGTAATCTCCATGATAAAATCCCTTAGCTGCACCTTAAAGGAAGATGTCCTTGCCTGAAGCTATCCTTCCTTTTCTGTTGCTAATAACTTCCTTCTCCCACTGTGTTCTTTAACAAACGTTATTGTATAGAATCTGCATCATTAGAAAGAAGTGACTTTAAGAGCTTAAGAGAAAAGTAGAGTTAAATATTTAGAAAATAAGTATTGAGTATAACTTTTATTTTTAATATAATTTATCTAATGGTAAATTTATATAATTTAATTTTTTCATAATGGAGTGTTTGAAAACTGGCTTGCAGAATTTCTGAAAATTTAGTTATTGTTTTTCATGAGCTTGCATGAGTTGGGTCCAGCACACCACTGGTCCTCCTCGTGGATGCCAAGACAAGAAGGAATGTGCAAGAAGTTTATTAGAAGACATGCCTGTGAAAGGAAATGGGGAGGAAGCCAGGTAAGGCTGGGAGAATCATCAGACTGGGATGCAGGTTTGATTGATCCTGAGTGAAAGAGTGTAGGGGTTGTCCAGAAGTGTCCTAGTCAGGGCAGAATCTAAAGTTAGTTCAACAAGGCCATCAGGGGGTCTGAGGCAAAGTTAGCCATCAGAGTTGTTCCTGTTTCTAGGAACAGGCTAGTTTGGTATTCCTGGTTAGTCCAACTCCTTGAGCAACCTGTGGAAAGTATGGATTCAGGACAAATGCTAGGAAGGATTTCAGAGGAATCTGGGTTCTTATCAATTCAGCTTCCTGTTCTTGGAGATGTGCTAGGTACAATCCTATGGCTGCTAAGCCCTCAGTACCACCGTCTTTTCTGTCTTCCTCACCTAGTTTCTTTTTAATATCCATGTGTGATCATGTTATTCCTCTAATCAAATTATTGAGCAGCTCCCAATTACTTTGACAGTAATCTTAAAACTTTCCAACAGAACAAATACAAACCTGGCAATTTGGCTTAAGCTTTCCTTATCATCTTCAACTCTCTATGCATTCTATGCTCTAACTTTGCCAAATTTCCCATTTCCATTATACAGTTCCTACCTTATCCACCCATCCATCCAAAGACTATTTGTGAGCATTGCACCTGTGTGAAACAGTATTGTGCTAATAACAGTATTAAATGAGAAGCTTAGATTTTCATGGGAGACAGATACAAGTAAGCAGATAAATTTGAGAAATGTAGAAACATTGGTAGCCAACAACCAACATGATTAGGATTGTGTATATACATATACACATATGCATATATATATATATAATGCATATATATATAAAGCATTTTAATATGTTAAACATGTGCGATCATTTATTTTTTTAATATGAATCTTAATTGGGATTCTACATCATTTCTAGTTGTCTCACTCTTACCTAACTATAAAACATGTTTTCAGCATTCATGTTAAATTATATAATTTTGAATTTGGCATTTTTCTTTTCATATTCTTTAGTGTGTGGGGGCTTTTTTGTTGTTGTTGTTTGTTTGTTTCATTTTATCCTTTGAGTCAGTTAGGTAGAGTTTCACTAAGAGAGAAGTGTTAGAAAAGACAATATTGAGATGTGGCCAGGAGCAGACACTGGAGACAGTCTGTGTTTGAAGCATGACTCTCACTTATTAGTTGTGTGGCCTTGGGAAAGTTATGTCATTATTATATATGCAGTTTCTCTTCCATAAAATAAGGATATGATATTAGGCATAGTTACCTCACAGGTTTATAAGGTTTAAATGAGTTAAGGCACATAGAGTTGTTTAAGTAAGTACTGGGCAAATAACCTTTATAAATGTAGTCGTCATCATCATTATCATAATCACAAAACAGAAATAATTACAAATTTCTATGGAATTACCAAGGTTGGACAGTTTTAGAGTATGAGGGAAAGCTTACTGAAAAAGAGACATGAGAGCTGAGACCCTGAAACATCACAGCAAGAATGAATGCGGATTGGATCTGTGGCTGCTCGAGTGCCTAACACAGAGCCTGGCACACAACAAAAGGGGGGAGGGGTAAGTGCCTGTCAATTGTGAATTGACCAAAGTTGGAAACCCAGCAAAGGCTACTAGACAAGCTAGGACCAGAAGAATATACAGGTCCTAAACATCAAGACAAAAAAATAAAATAATGAAGGAGCAAGAGACAAACATGGTGATGATTCTGTAATACCAAAGCATGGCATTTTACTCAGTTTTTTTAAATATTTTTTTTTTCTTTTGCTAGCTGCATTGTTAGACATTAATTGGTGCCATACACCAATTAGAAGCCAAATTGCACAATGCCACCTCCTAAGAAAACTAATTTTTCACATGGATAATTGCCATCAGGCTGGATTTGTTCTTTTTAGCACAATTAGTTGGCCTATATTAGCAATTCAAATAATATTTCATAATTTCTTTGCCTGTGCAAGTATATGAAATTAACAAAAGAGAGAAGAGGTTTAATGCTTGATTGCAAAAATATGCTTTTAATGAATGTGGACTATGCTACTATTTAATAGTACCTGTTTGACCAAAAACCTTTTCATCTCAAAGTAAATCCAACAACTAGCAGTAAAAATTGTTTGTTTAATTTATTTTTTCCACTGCCTTTTTTGTGGACACACCAAATGGGAAAAGTTGTCTTCTCTAAATTTAAGGCAACATAAATGTAATAGATGATTTCCTTGTATTTAAAAATAAGATATTTCATACAATGTTCGATCTTAATTAATTTGCTTTTTAAAGTCAATCTTCCATAGCTTCATCTCTTGTTCTTAGTTAAAGGGGCTAGGGTAGAATTAAATGGAAAATGAAAAGTTGATAGAATCTAAAGTAGCTGTGTCATGATTTTACCTAATCTTACTAATAGAACAATATTCAGAACAGGTTGCAAAAATTACAATGGACCATTGTCACAACTTACTTTATATTTTTAAAACTTTATTCTGGATACAACAATCGCATTAATCCTTAAATCACTAAAACCATAGAGCCTCATTCTATCTGCTCTGGTCAGGATGTATAGTAAAGGTAAAATTATGCCCTTGCCTTTGAAGAATGTTTCTGAGGATGGTTTAGATAAACACTGAGAGTGAGTTCTCTAGTATGATGCTTTGAGTTTGCACCACAGCTGTATCTTTTTTTTTTTTTTTTTTTTTTTTTTTAGCTGACTGGCCCTATAAAACTATGTAAATAAAAGCTAGTATCATAAATTATTATCATTATGATTCTTATTGTTTTAGATCAAATATATAAGTGTCTTAAAGCAAAATTACTGTGCATTAAATATATTGAAGTAATTGTGGTAAAATAACATCTATTGAGTGAGAGCTTTAATTTTTATGGTATTTAATGGTTTAGAGTGTGTTTCTATTTTGAGCCTTGCTACAACTTTAGAGGATATGTGGGGCACTCATTGTCAGTGGTGCCATATCATAATTGAGGAAACTGACATCAGAAAGGTTATGCATTAAAGAAACTCTTTTGGTTTCAAGTGACGAAAATTAAACTCAAGGCTCCATAGGGAAGTTTATTGATTATGTAGCTAAGAATGATTTTGACACAACTCTAAGATCAGGGAAGAGGTAGGTATATGCCTCAAGGACTGGAATTGAGAACTCAATTCATTTCAGACTCTCTCCTGCCTTTGTGACTCCTCCTACTGCAGAAGGAACTTTTCCACATGGAGAGAAATTCTTCCAGCACAATGTGTAAGTCTCTGGGAAGGGTGATGATGACTGACCCTGTTTGGGTCACGTGCATACTGTGCCATGCAGATATGGTCCTATAATTGGCCAGACCTGGGTCATGTGCTTCCTGTGTGGTCAGGGTTAGCCATCTGGAGCCATTGGAAGTGAAATATAAGATGGTTGGGATTAGGGAAAACTGCTGAGTGACACGTTCTGCTGACCAGTATATGAGTTGTGATGAAGGCATAACTGAGAGCCTTGTCTGACCTCACACCTACTGCCATGACCTCTTCATCTTTGCCCATCCTCTCTGGGTCTTTTAAAACCATCATTTCTTTTTTCTCTTTTCTAAATACACTTAGACTTCAGTTATTTTCCCCATGGTCTAGTCTCTAGTTAAATAGACAAGGCTTTTTTCACTGTAATGTTTTGTAATTACTGTTGCCATATTGTTCTTTCTAAATAGCAATTTCCTCCTTGAAAATCCTTCAGTGGCTATGAAACTGAGCACAGTTTTGTCACCCTTGCAATCAGGGACCTCCAGAATATGACTCTATTAACTTTCTATGCTTATTTTGCTCAGCAACCCCATCCTTCTCTGAAACTGAAGCTACCTACTGAGATCCAAATGTAATTTAAGATTTTCTGTCTTCATTTTCCCCCTGGTTGCTCTTCTTTACCCCTCAAATATAATTTATCTTATTAATTCTTACCTTAAGTTTCCCCTTAATGAAAAGGACGAGCACAGTTTAATCCAAAATATCTTCTTGCCAGGGTAATCACATTCTTGTGAAAGGCAAATTCTTGAACTGAAGATATTCCACAGTCTATAAACAATCATTTCCAAAGGAATAAAATAGGTATTTTATTCCATTTTATAATATTTACTGATTTTCTCAGTTAGCTTTATCAATGTTGTTGTACTACCTCTGATGGAAAGTTTCAATTCTATATTTCTAGAAAACCCATGTTCCTTTCCATTATCGATTCTTCATCTGAAAAAGTTATTACAGTTTATTTTTAGAATACTTTGTACTTAAGAACATATTATTTATGATTAGTATGGGTGTCTGTTTAGATGGTCACTGCTGTATTACTCTGAATATATTTATGGTACTTATGTCGTCAGTGGATATTTAATTAGTGCCTTAAAAGTGTCAGATTGTCTGAAGTGCTAGGGACATGACACGAACAAGATGGACAAGATCTCTACCCTCCTGGGGACAAAAAGGCAAGATATACACAAATGTATCATTTCCTCTAATCCTTTAAGCTGACCTAATATCATTCTGTGTTAATACAGCTAATAGATTCTATCAAGCTAGTTTAAGTTGGATACTGTTGTTTGTAACCAAAAGAATCCTGACATGCATATCTTTCCTCAATTATGGTATGTCAAGGATGATAAAGACTGCTGTATCTAGCTCCAGTCTGGGCAGAGACTGGATAAGAAATTACAACACAATAAATGACCATGTCATTTTTTTTTAAATATAGTGTCATAGCACTTGGATGGCTCAGTTGGTTAAGCCTCAGACTCTTGGTTTTGGCGTAGGTCATGATCTCACGGGTTGTGAGATCAAGCTTTGCATCAGGCTCTGCGCTCTGCAGGGGTGTCTGCTTGAAGATTCTCTCTCTCTACCCCCGCTCCCACCTTGCTTGTGTGGGCATTTCTAAGGAAGAGCGCACTTATAAATAAATAAGTCTTTAAAAAATACAGATAAAATAAAAATATAGTAGCATTACCAGTCATAACAGTAACATTTATTGACCCTATTTTTTACCTACTATTAAGCTGTAAAATGAATTAAAAACATTTAAGCTACACTTTTTGAAAATATATAGAGGGTCCCATGAGTGGCTGCCTGGTAAGTGAAGAGATTCATCTTTCTATCTTCTTAAGGCTTGATGTGTATTTTTTTTTTCAACTTCAGGATCACCATTAAGGATGGCCTGGCAGACGATTGTCCTTACTGTTCCATAGTCATTTTATGTCAGTTTTTCATACCCAAACCAGCTCCCACCCCCCAAAAAATCCAGTCAGGATTTTTGAATCTGCTTTCAGTTGATAGTAGCATTAGCTCCCGCTAGGGAAGTATGAGGCTTCCATCTGAAGTAGGACAGCCGTATCCTAGCTTCCTCACTACCACCTCTCTGGCATTAGACAACCTTTGGCTGTCCAGGTTATTCAAAGGTTACATTAAATACTTACTCATCTCAGAGACCTCTTGAGCTTCCTTGTCCTGATTAACTCTGTACTCTGAACAGTCAACACATTACCATGCTCTATTAGCATTTTCCAAATCATTTTCCATGGGATTTTATCTTGGATTTGAATGGGGGTTAATAGGCCAAATATATGTAGGTAATGTTCCATCTTCTACTTGGAAATTTATGATAACCATTTGCATTAAAGATTCTTAGATACTTCATAATAAACAGAGGCACACTCTTTAAAAGTTGTTTAACTCCAATGACCCTCAGTTTATTGATCATGGTAACCTATCCCTTTTTATCCATTCAGTATGCATTTTAGCATCCCTGGAATCCAAGTTGGGGAATGTTAATCATACAGAAACTCTGATTATTTCATGGATATTGTTTTGTTTCTCAGTTCAGTTCCCAAACTTAGTAAGGATGAGGGATACATTGTATTTCTCTTCTGATCGCTAACAATGGTTAGTTCACTGATTAAATGCAGCATGCAATCAGTTGATTATAATTTATAATTAAAAGCATAAAGAAGCATCTTATTGACTGAATAGAGGTATGTTAAGAATGACCCTAACTTTGGAAAGTAAATTGAATTTTAGTACTAATTTGTCATATTACTTTAGGTAAATGACCTAATATCTCTCATAATTACTTAGTCATCTGTAGAATGGGAAACCTATTTATATCACTCTAGTGCTCTATAAAAATATACTTAGCAAAAGGCTTAGATGCTTGATAAATGTTAATTTATCTTTTGTCTAAAACTCTTTTTTATCTAAGACTTAGTGAAAATAATTTTTAAGTGCTGTGAGACACATTCTTACTTTGTAAATTGCATGCCTAAACTCAGCAGGGAATTTTCTCTTATCTTAAATGACAAGATGGCCTAAATCAGTGGCTGAACACAAAAATAACTGAGGAATTTGTTAAATATACCAATCTTTGGACATCACCCAGATGTTCTGAATTCAAAGCTGCAGAAATTTGGACCACTATTTCTAACAGATTGCCTAAATTATATTATATAATGGTTCATATCTTGTTTTTGGGATTCCTTGATCTGTGTGTTGGAATGGATGTTTCTCCATTTTACCTTATTGATTTCCCATGTGTGAACACAGTCATAGTTCATTTCTTTAACAATCTGGTCATTAAAATATACAAGGCTGTGGTTTGGATTGAATATGGTATGCATTTATCTCCTCTGGTTACTGCTGATATCCCAATAAAATGAGAGTAAAGTCATTAAATAAATATAGACCTACCAGGATGAGAAAGGAGAAGAGACAATAGAGGAGAGCTGTTAACATATACTGGAAAATTGAACAGAGAGGGGAGCAGACTCTGATGAGAATGAAACTCAGGAGAGAAACCCAGGAGACTAAATGCTTGCAGAGGGGGATCCTGGTGGAGAGTGGACAGTTCAGTTTTTAGAAATTCAGAAATGTTCAGCAATTGGAAATGCCTGTCTGTATAAACGAAATCAGTGTAAGGAAATATTAAATACCAAGATCTCTACCCTACTGCTTGATGTTACTTGCCTGCCTTTCTCTTCTCTCCCAGAGAAGCTTGGGACACCAGATGCAGCAGGCAACGTGATTGAGGAACCAGTCTGATTAAAGAGTAATTAAGTGTATATCCAGAGCTCTGAGTTGTTCTAGCAGTCCATCCCTACATGTATGCCTAGACTCATATTCCCTAGAGATACCTCTATCCCCTCCAACAGAAGCACTCACATTACCAGGTCACTCTACTGTGTATTACACTAGTCCAAGTTTGGCCCATGTGCACTGGGTGTCCAAGTAGCTAATGCCTTCCTATTAAAATTAGGTAGACAGCAGCAGACCTCCAAATATGCATGGTAAACCTGTATGAAACAGTGAGATTAAAGCACACAAAGAAACAAGCATGAAAAGAAAAAGAATATAGGTCCCAAAATTGATTGCCTTTAAAATTGAAGAAAGAAAAAGACCTCTTGAGAACAGAAGAACACTTGGTAATGATAATTTTTGTAACTGAATTTAAGATAAGATTAGAAGATAATGTCAAAAAATGTACAATAGGACTGCAGCAGAGAAAAGGTGAGACCATCAGAGTGTTAATCTGGGAGCTCCAACATCCACTTCATAGTGTTACAGAAAAGGAAAATAGAGAAAACATCATGGGGAAACGTCAGAGAAATAACACAAGAAAAATCTCTCAGACCTGAGACCAACAAGGATAAAGAGAAGATCCTACATCACAGAGGAAAGAAGGACAATGCAGCAGATTAAATACAATAGATTGGATATCAGTATTATATTCAACAAACGCCGAAAGTTAAACAATACAAAGAAATACACTGCACTGAAGTAGAGTATTGAACTCTGATATAAGAAACTATGTTAAAAAGGACACTTTTTTTAAGACAAGGAAAATCTTTGACATTTTTGCTTCATGCACCTTTCCCAGGAAGCTGTTGGGTATGTGCTGTACCAAAATAGGATGACAAACAAGAAAGGAAAAAACTTAGAATTTAGGAGACAGAGCATTCTCATGGGGAAGTTCCACTTGATAGTGATGGGAAGTCCCAGGGTAGAAGCTCTGTAGTAGGTCTAGAGAAAAAAGAGAACCATTTGGAATAGGAAGGCAGAAGGCTCCAAGGGGAGTTCCCCAAGGGGAAAAATGGAAATGATATGTTTGACCTCATGGAAAGCCATACAGAGAGGCTTTTGTATTTTGTAGGAAGAACTAGCAGAGCTACTTCAAAAAATATGAATGGTGCTAATATAGACAATAACCAAATTCTGATGATTTATTTAGTAATTGTTATGTAAATCAATTAGAAGAATGGGTGTATGGTGAGTAGATGTTAAGGGATGGTGGAGAGTGACCAAAGGAAGGTAAAGCCTTGTATACTTTGTTGATAACTTCAGAAACAGCAATATGGACATACTGTGATGATATATGGCAATAAATAGCAGAAGAGTTAAACATGGTTACCTAGGATGAAAAGAATGATAGAGGGTATTTGAATGGAAATAACTTATTTCCAATATATCTTTTTATTATTTCTCACTCTTAAAACCCCTGCATATTACTACAATTGGAAATAAAGATTACTTTTAAATGTACAAGTATGCTAATTGGTAGCAATGCATACTCTTCCTGTTCCTGCTTTCCTGGAAAATGCGAAAGAGAGGATTGGGGGGGAGAAATATCATGGAATTTTATTTCTGCTGAGAGGTTTTCCAAAGCGTGATAGTGTGTTGATCTGCGTGACAGTTCACAGCATTAGAGAATCAGAGAATTGGGTTTCCATGCTGTATGTATGTATGTATTTATATTTTAATATTTTATTTACTTATTTGTCAGAGAGAGAGAGAGAGAGAATGAGCAGCACAAGCACGGAATACAGAGGGAGAGGGAGAAATAGGCTCCCCGCAGAGCAGGGAGCCACATGTGGGACTCCGTCCCAGGACCCTGGGATCATGACCTGAGTCAAAGGTAGGCACTCAACCAGCTGAGCCACCCAGGCATCCCTGTATTTATTTTAACTATCATAAGATTTTGTTATAAATAAAAAATACTTCAAAAGGGACTCTTAGGCAATTGTTCTGTGGAGATGGTATCTACAAAATGTGATTATCTCTAATGGCATTATCCTAGGAGGTAATAAACCAGAGCAGGGCTCCTGCTGAGAGAGTCCTTTAGGGTAATTTAGAGAGGAGGATGTGTATGGTTATCTCCAAACTAATGGAGGAAAGGGTTTAAAAATTGGTCATTCAAGGCACATAATGATTCTCTCATGTGTTCTGAAAAGGAAGATTGAAAACTAGGTGGATACAAAACAGTAGACTGTTTTAAAATGTAGGCTATTTTATTCAGGTATAGTGAGGGTGACAGATCAGGAGACAGCTGCCATCACAAGGATGGTCTGTTCGTCACAGTTCCCAAGAAGAGGGGGCATATTACACCACGGGGGCCACAAGGAAAATGCCGGATCAGTCCGAGGGTAGAGGGAACAAGGGACAAGGGGAACTCAAGATCCAGACCCTGTATTGTCGTTCTCATGGGTAAGGAAGGCAAGGCAGGGTAAGCACATTTATAGTTGACTCTGGCATACAGGGTGTATCTCTAGTTGTCTGGTACCTGATCCTGGATCATGAGGGTGAGAATCTCGCCTCTTGGAGTATAAGAGCCAGACAGAGGAGGTGGTTTGGTTTGGAGCGGACTCTTGATTGGTTTGTTTCCATGTGAAAGGCATCTTCACAGAGTGAGCTGTCATTTCTAAGAATTGGCTAGTTCTGGGGTAGGGGGGTGGGTGACAGTCTTTTCTCTGTTAGTAAACACCCAGATGCCTGAGCATCAAAAATATGGAAAATAAGAAACATAGGTAATACACAAGTGAACCAGAAGGATAACAAAGATGCAGGTGAAGGACAAAAAGGTGAGAGGAATGAATATTAGTTTTAGGAGGCTGTCAGAAGTAATTAGGTTGTCGGCCTCTGGGGCCAGGTCTAAGCAGCACAGGGTTGCAGATGGAGATAACATGGGCCCAGCTGAGAACTCCCAAGTACAGTCTTACTGGCTCAGACATGAATCAGCCCCAAGGGGACCTAAAAGGTGAACTTATTTAAATAAAGAGAACGTGAGATAGGGCAACCCAAACTAATTAAACAGAATTTGGGCACATATGATATGCCAGACTCTCTGCTGGACACTGGAAGGGATACAAATGTGAGTCAGATGGGGCCTGTGACTTCGTGGAAAATGAGAAATCTTCACAGTGATTTAAAATAGGTCAAAGATGAACATAAAGCTTAGTTAAATCATTCAAGTGCCTTGGTGATGTTACAAAGGAAGGAGATGGTAAATAGATGCTCTCTTCTATTCTAGTCCCATAGCAGACATCAGTAATGGATGGTGATGCTCTTGATCTTCTAGTCAGGTCTGATTTCCGATTTCTTCTCAGTGGAGTCTCTGTGAAGCCAGGCCAGTGAATCAAAGTTAACAGTGAGCTATTCTTCGGTAGATGCTCTAGAGAGGGAGATTGAGGAATGGGAACACCTTTCTGGAAAGGTTACATTTAATTTAACTTAAGGGTGAATGAGTTTTCAGAAATATCCTGAATGGGATTTGTGGGTACAGCGGTTTCAACAGTCCAGGCAGCAGGAATAAATGTATGGTGCCTGGGAAGTTTGGAAAACTGCGTGAATAGTTACTATGCTCTGGATGGAATTAAGACTATATGTAAAGAAGGGATGACAGATAAAGCCAGAAAGGTGTGGTTGGGTCACACTGAATGCCAGATGTGAAGGTAATAAAATTAAAGCAGCTAAAATTCTGTGTGTGCTTACAATGTTCTGAGCAGCATTATGTTCTAAGTGAACATTAAGATATATATGTATGTTTTATATGTATACATACTATATGTACATGTAAACACACACATATACATCTACAAATGTATCAGACATTATAATAAGTAAGATATACTGTACCTTATATATTTATTTACTGTTTATACATACTTGTTAATATATGTTATATATTAAATATGTCTTGCTTATTATATAATACATTTATATATAACATCTACATTGCATATAATATACATCTTGCTTATATGTTCTCTATATAAAATTTTTTATAATTTCCCGCAATATGTAGACAAATAAACTGAAAACAGAGGAATAAAATAACCTGCTTAAGTGTCACAGGCAATGAAGGGCAAGGTCTCGATTTAAAAGCAAGCAGTCTGTCTCTAGAGGCCACACTCTTCACCATTATACAGTACTGCATTCTAATATTTCATAGTCCTATTTAATTTGTAGATACTGAGGAGCTATCGATTTCTGAGGTAGATATTGATACAATTAGACATGGGGTTTAGGAAGACCTTCTGGAAGTAGTGTTAGTGGTAGGAGGAAATCACAAGGCTGTGTTTGATTTTGCCATCTGTGCATGCGAGTGGGGGTGGGGCAGAGGGAGAGAATCTTCAGACTCCCTGCTAAGCACAGAGCCTGATGTGGGGCTCAATCTCAGGACCCCTGAGATCTCAATCTGAGCCAAACCAAGAATCAATGCTTAACCAACAGAGCCACCCGGGTGCCCCTACAGAAGTACTTTCGTGAATTGTCTTATTAATTATTAAGAAACTCCAATTACGTTTCCACCAGGGGTATTATTTCATGCATAAAAATGGGAACAAGAACTCATAGCGCATACTCAAAAAAGGAATTGAAAAGCATCTGTCATGTCTATATGCAGTGTGAAATGAATTCCCGAATCTCTCAACTTCCAGTCACATAAGCACAATTTGTGGCCGCAGATGTGACCTATTAACATGCTTCATTCAGGCAGATGAGGCCATTCATAGGGGGAAGAAAAGGTGCTTCAGTCCCTCTTTGAATGACAGTGTGTCTGTCTGTACTTGTGAATTTAAATAAAGTAGGACAATTACTTTATCTCAGTAGAAGAAACCATTGCTCAGATTGTCTGCTTGGAATTACACACACAGGAACTCCTTTTCTTTGAGCGCTTTTTAGGATTTTTCCTTGATGCCAGATGAATGAGTGTTGGAAGTTGTCTTCCCTAACAGTATGGAAGAGCCCTAGTTCTTCTCTCTGAAGCTGTAGTTTTAACTCTATAGTCTGCTATAGGCAGACAGTAGGTCAGATAATATTTCTGATTGGTGAAAAATAAATCACCATTTTTGTTAGAATGTCACAAAAGTTACAATAATGGGAAGTTCAAAGGCTACTTCTTCACCCTGTTGTTCTTGACTAAGGACCTTAAAATAGGATGTATGAATCAAGATTTTAGTTCTTGACATTCTTGCTCCCTGTCAAGATAGATCGTGGAGCCTGGGCATTACATGATGCTCACTGAGCATGTCCATGGAAATCATCCGTGATACCCCCATTCCTGTATATATTCAGGGATCTGAAGAGCAGTCATTAGCAGGAATTAAGGCGTGGAGATGGCGATTTTATGGGACAGAACATATTATAAGTGTCATAAGTGTTATAACAGAGGTTATAAGTGTTACACACAACTTTGTGAAAAAGGAAGGCCACTGACATGGCCAGGCTTTCTAGCTAATCATCTCTCAGTACCCTATACTCATACCCTCAATACCGTAAAGTAGTTGCACTCTGGGAAAGGTGATATACTCTGTCCCCTAGGGAAAACTGACCACTACTTCCTTTTCACTCTCTCTCTACAGAAGGCATTTCTAGCATAGGAATTTGTAAGGATGTAATGAATTTGCATCTAGTTTCTCTGAACTAGAAACCCATGAGAGTAAGATTTGTGGCTTGTTCACTGTTGTGCCCATACAGCTTAGCACCAATAAGGCTGTGCGCTCAGTGAAAATGAAAACACTCATTAATTCAGCGTGTGCTTTGGGAGAACCTGTAACATTCCCTTTGCCTGCTCTTACGGGTTTGCCTTCTTCACTTCACTTAGCTAATCTTGAACAAAAAAATACCACTTTAAAGTGCTTTAATTGTTTTTTAAATTGCATTTTTGAAAACTGTAAATGTAGCTTAGTAGTAACTATGTGCTCATTGTACAAAACCTAAATCATAGAATATATACAGTTAAGACAGAAAGTCTTTTTTGCCCTTCCTCTGCATCCATCCTCCAATTCTTGCCTCCCTGATGGACTCTCTTACTGGTTTGGAGAAGGTGTCTTTCCATCACTGGCTTAGTTTGGACATCTCAATTTACTATCACAGTCCAGGAAGTTCCAGATCTGCCTATTCTTTATCCACATGTAGAACACAGAGTAGTGAGGGGCTGCCAACTGTTGGTGACTGGTCTGCAACAAGTAATGAATGAAAATAAAGAATTCAGAAAATTTTAGAGCAATTTGACAGTCACTTTTATGTGTCTTGAATTTAATAAATGAAAAACCTAGACTTGTGTTTATTTTGAACATTATTTTATTTCATTTTTGCTAGTTACTCATGTTTATTGTATTTTCTCAGAGGCTCAGTCCATAATAGATTAGGAAAAAATACTCCACTGATCTTTTATCGCTGTTAGTCTGAGAAGTGCTATTCCAGATCATTTGTAGCAGAAATCGCTGCCTTAGAAGCAATATGTGGTAGAGATTGTTCTTTGCATTTTCACTCCTGTTGGAGGAGAAGAGTAGTTTGCTGTGATTTATACATTCAGAAGTCAGGGATATGGAAGTTAGGGTTTTCTCAGAAGCAGTTTCTATAGTTCATGTACAGAGAATCATAAAACAAAATAGGAGTCTGATGCTTGGGACCAAGTTATGGTCGCTCTGGGCCTGATAACTTTGAGTACTTTAGGCAGCAGATTTTATATTACCACCTGTAACATTGCATTGATGTGATTTGGGGATTATTGATTTCAATGAATATCTTCACCTACTTTTTTTTTTTCTTAGTAGCTTTGCTGTGGACCATTAAGAACTCTTAGGCTGTTTCTAGATACACTGATTTACCTTGTGTGCAAATTTTGGTGCCGCTGAGGCAGGAAAATCCAGAGTTTTACTTCTAAAGATGAGCAGGAATTTTTCTGGCCATGACTATGTGATTGACCAAGAAAGGGAGTGGTGTGGATCAGATACAGGTAATGTCTTATCCAGAGGAAGGAGAATAACTAATGCTCTTCTGCATAAATGGCTCCCTTCCCTTTTCCCATCAAAGAGCATCTCATAGGCATAAAGAGGAAGGCATCAAAGAACAAGTCATTGCTCTGACCTGGATATCTAGCTCCCTCTGATAATAATGTAGCCTTTCTCGTTCTTAACAGGAGAAATAGAAGCTAGTATTAATGAACACTTACTCTGATCATACACCATGTTAAATCGTTCACCTATTTTCTTTCATTGAAGCTCTATAACATCCCATGACATAGGTGTTCTCCCATTTTACAGAAAAGCAAAATGAAATGTAGAGGTCAGTAGTAGAGCTGATATTTAAAAGAAGGTCTGTTGGACTCCAAAGACTTCTGTTGAACATTATTATAATCCTAGTGCTCTACTGCTTTTGTACATTTTTTGAACTATCCCATAATTAAGTAAGAGATATGAATAACTTTAGAGTGACATGTCATAACACAGGAATATTTGAGAATCCTACAGCCCTTGTGGTCTTATTCAAGGGTTGGCAATCACTTTCTGTAAAGGGCTATATAGTAAATATTTTAGACTTTGCTGCATGTGGTCTCTGTTGTAACTACTCAACTCTGATGCTATAGCTTGAAAGCAACAATAGACAACATAAAAATGAATGGATGCAGTCATATTCCAATAAAACTTTATTTGCAAAACCAGTTGAGGTCCAGATTTGGTCCACTGGCCATATTTTGCCAACCCTGGAATGTATAATTTTATAAAGGATGTTTCTAAGACCAAAAATACATGGCATTTGGGCATTTGGGCCATGGCAGCAATAATGACAGCTACTGATGCCTTTAGTACTTCAAAGTCTGCATCTTCTTGTTGATTACCTGACTCCTCCCTGTGATGATTCTTAAGGATTTTGTCTAATGCTAAAAGATACGTATTATTTTTTGACATCTGTGTATGTAACGAGATATACCCTGTTGGTACATAAGGTTGCAATGTACTTTTTTTATATCTTACTCAGAAAGGGTTATTTGAGTACAAGTGAGTGAAGATCATGTTACCACAGAAATAACTTTGAATTTATTCTGATTTACTATTGATAGTAAAGCACTGACATGCTTCAGAAATTTGTCATGAAAATTACTTAGAACCCATTTGCCAGCTGGTTGTGACATGTGGACACACTAGTGAATCATGATGTGAAAAGCTACTATGGTCTTCTTCAGTGCCAGGTGTAAACATATCATCGATTCTCTCCATTCATATCTAGGTCTCTCCACTTTTTCCCGCCCTCACGTCAACCAACATTTTCACATTTGTCACAGAAACTGGTTTTTCAGTAATTACAAGTTCCCCTTTATGGAGCCTACAAACAATTATAGCGGTCTCTTCTGATTAAAGTAAAAATATGCATTTTTAATATTAAGTATGTTCTTTTATAGAGTATCCATTGCAAGTTTTCAAAGAACTTAGCCTTCCTCTGGGCAAGCATTAACAAAGGGGCCAATATCTTTTTTTCTTAATTTTCAAATAGAAAATTGATAGGGTAGAGACCTTTTAAGTAGAGACCTTTTCAAGGCTGAATCTGTAAAAGGAAATAGGATTTTTTTGTTGCTTTGTTTTTCTTATAGAGTGAGTTAAATTAGAAGGAAGATTGTTCCAGCATAAATACTCGTTAAATCCTGTGGGATTCAAGAGGAGAGCACTCCTTGAGTTTTTATGTTTTTATCCAGAAAAAAAAGTGTCTTCAGACACATAAAAATCCAGCTACAATTTATGCTCCACATTTTAGTTTTCACACTGTAGTAAAATTCTTACAGAGATGATATCACTGACTATATTAAAAACAACAACAATAACAAAGTTTTGCATAAAGTTTAACACAGAACATTTGTGGGCAAGGGGCAAAGAAGGCACAGTGCATGTCTTTCCTACGGTGGTGATGGTGAAGCATGCCCCGATAACTTTCTACCTCCCGGATGGGATTCAGCAATTTTTTAAAGAGCCACATCTTTGTTAGTTAGCTGGGTCTTAATGGATTGTGATTCTTCTATGAAGGCAGATAATGCTAAACATAGGTTTTTTTAGAGAACTGAGTCTTTGTCTACCATGAACTGGGAAGTAACATTCTAAACCTTTCTGGAGAAAATGGGCTCAGGGAAAAAAAAACAAAAACAAAAACATAAACCACTTAGGATTCGCTTTAGATTTAAATGGATTTATTTAAATTGTGGTTGTAGCTTCTTGAAGACTTGTGATATACAGCTGCTTTATGGTTCCCGTGTTTTCCTCTTTGGTCTGAAATAAGAATCTTGGTAATCATAGGTTCACAAGAACTACAAAGTTCTCTTTTTTGTTTGTGTTTTCCCCACATCAAATGGGGCAAACTTATTTGGAGTTAAACACTTCGGTTGTTTTTGCTTCTGTGTTTACCTGGTTTCTGGACATCAAAATATTTTGCCAACATTTCAATGCCTCTGAGTGACTCCATGGTACCCTTTTTATACCAAAGAGATGATTTATAAAGCTCTTAATAGTCAAAGAATATGTCTGAGGTATTTGAGGTATTTGAGGCTGGTTAAGTCATATTCTGGGCACTTACTTAGCCTATGCTGAAGAAAAACTAAGTTGAGAGATAGTGGCCCATGTTTCAATGGAATGGGTGTTCAAGCTTAGCAAACCCCCATGGGAGGAAGACAGGGTAGTGGTACAAACTGTTGAGCGTACTGTCTGGAGTCAGATGAACTGGGTTGGAATCTCATTTCTACCTTTTCTCCATTCTGTGAGCCTTAATAAGTTACTTTCTCTTTCCAAGATTCCTTTTCCTTTTAGGTAAATAAGGAATACCAGGAATAGATTTACGCACATCAGCAAGGGTTGTTCTGAAGATAAACAGGTGTACCATGTAACGCCTTTAGAGTTCAGTAAATACTCATTGTAGTTCTAAGGTTCAGGAATCCTCAAACATATTTTCTTTTTCATCAAGAGACTACATTATGGCTCAGAAATATAGCCACGTAACATAAAGCCACTTCTCTTCTATTTCATAAGCATAAAATTACATAAATTTTGAATTAGACCACACTCTTAGATATTTAGAATTAAAATAACCCTACTCTCTTTTTTTTTTTTTTTTTTTTTTTGGTTTTTTTTTTTTTTTTAATTTTTTTTTAGTGTTACAGTTTTCATTGTTTTTGCACCACACCCAGTGCTCTATACAATCCGTGCCCTCTCCAATACCCACCACCTGGTACCCCAACCTCCCACCCCCTGCCCCTTCAAAACCCTCAGATTGTTTTTCAGAGTCCATAGTCTCTCATGGTTCACCTCCCCTTCCAATTTCCCTCAACTCCCTTCTCCTCTCTAACTCCTCCATGTTATTTATTATGCTCCACAAATAAGTGAAACCATATGATAATTGACTCTCTCTGCTTGACTTATTTCACTCAGCATTATCTCTTCCAGTACCGTCCATGTTGCTACAGAAGTTGGGTATTCGTCCTTTCTGATGGAGGCATAATACTTCATAGTGTATATGGACCACATCTTCCTTATCCATTCATCCGTTGAAGGGCATCTTGGTTCTTTCCACAGTTTGATGACCGTGGCCATTGCTGCTATAAACACTGGGGGTACAGGTGGCCCTTCTTTTTACCACATCTGTATCTTTGGGATAAATACCTAGTAGTACAATGGCAGGGTCATAGGGAAGCTCTATTTTTAATTTCTTGAGGAATCTTCACACTGTTCTCCAAAGTGGCTGCACCAACTTGCATTCCCACCAACAGTGGAAGAGGGTTCCCCTTTCTCCACATCTCCTCCAACACATGTTGTTTCCTGTCTTGCTAATTTTTGCCATTCTAACTGTCGTAAGGTGGTATTTCAATGTGGTTAATTTGAATCTCCCTGATGGCTAGTGATGATGAACATTTTTTCATGTGTCTGATAGCCATTTGTATGTCTTCATCGGAGAAGTGTCTGTTCATATATTCTGTCCATTTTTTAAAAATTTTTTATTTTTTATAAACATATATTTTCATCCCCAGGGGTACAGGTCTGTGAAACACCAGGTTTACACACTTCACAGCACTCACCAAAGCACATACCCTCCCCAATGTCCATAATCCCACCCCCTTCTCCCAAACCCCCTCCCCCAAGCAACCTTCAGTTTGTTTTGTGAGATTAAGAGTCACTTATGGTTTGTCTCCCTCCCAATCCCATCTTGTTTCATTTATTCTTCTCCTACCCACTTAAGCCCCCATGTTGCATCACCACTTCCTCATATCAGGGAGATCATATGATAGTTGTCTTTCTCTGCTTGACTTATTTAGCTGAGCATGATACGCTCTAGTTCCATCCGTGTTGTCGCAAATGGCAAGATTTCATTTCTTTTGATGGCTGCATAGTATTCCATTGTGTATATATACCACATCTTCTTTATCCATTCATCTGTTGATGGACATCTAGGTTCTTTCCACAGTTTGGCTATTGTGGACATTGCTGCTATAAACATTCGGGTGCATGTGCGCTTTGGATCACTACGTTTGTATCTTTAGGGTAAATACCCAGTAGTGCAATTGCTGGGTCATAGGGCAGTTCTATTTTCAACATTTTGAGGAACTTCCATGCTTTTTTCCATGCAAGTGGTTGCACCAGCTTGCATTCCCACCAACAGTGTAGGAGGGTTCCCCTTTCTCCACATCCTCGCCAGGATCTCTCCTTTCCTGACTTGTTGATTTTAGCCATTCTGACTGGTGTGAGGTGATATCGCATTGTGGTTTTGATTTGTATTTCCCTGATGCCGAGTGATATGGAGCACTCTGTCATGTGTCTGTTGGCCATCTGGATGTCTTCTTTGCAGAAATGTCTGTTCATGTCCTCTGCCCATTTCTTGATTGGATTATTTGTTCTTTGGGTGTTGAGTTTGCTAAGTTCTTTATAGATTTTGGACACTAGTCCTTTATCTGATATGTCGTTTGCAAATATCTTCTCCCATTCTGTCAGTTGTCTTTTGATTATGTTAACAGTTTCCTTTGCTGTGCAAAAGCTTTTGATCTTGATGAAATCCCAATAGTTCATTTTTGCCCTTGCTTCCCTTGCGTTTGGCGATGTTTCTAGGAAGATGTTCCTGCGGCTGAGGTCCAAGAGGTTGCTGCCTGTGTTCTCCTCAAGGATTTTGATGGATTCCTTTCGCACAGAGGTCCTTCACCCATTTTGAGTCTATTTTTGTGTGTGGTGTAAGGAAATGGTTCAATTTCATTTTTCTGCATGTGGCTGTCCAATTTTCCCAGCACCACTTATTGAAGAGGCTGTCTTTTTTCCATTGGACATTCTTTCCTGCTTTGTCGAAGATTAGTTGACCGTAGAGTTGAGGGTCTATTTCTGGGCTCTCTATTCTGTTCCATTGACCTATGTGTCTGTTTTTGTGCCAGTACCATGCTGTCTTGATGATGACAGCTTTGTAATAGAGCTTGAAGTCCAGAATTGTGATGCCACCAATGTTGGCTTTCTTTTTCAATATCCCTTTGGCTACTCGAGATCTTTTCTGGTTCCATATAAATTTTAGAATTATTTATTCCATTTCTTTGAAACATATGGATGGTACTTTGATAGGAATTGCATTAAATGTGTAGATTGCTTTAGGTTGAATAGACATTTTCACAATATTTATTCTTCCAATCCAGGAGCATGGAACATTTTTCCATTTCTTTGTGTCTTCCTCAATTTCTTTCATGAGTACTTTATAGTTTTCTGAGTATAGATTCTGTGCCTCTTTGGTTAGGTTTATTCCTAGGTATCTTATGGTTTGGGGTGCAATTGTAAATGGGATTGACTCCTTAATTTCTCTTTCTTCCATCTTGCTGTTGGTGTAGAGAAATGCAACTGATTTCTGTGCATTGATTTTATATCCTGACAATTTACTGAATTCCTGTATAAGTTCTAGAAGTTTTGGAGTGGAGTCTTTTGGGTTTCCCACATATAGTATCATATCATCTGTGAAGAGTGATAATTTGACTTCTTCTTTGCTGATTTGGATGCCTTTAATTTCCTTTTGTTGTCTGATTGCTGAGGCTAGGACCTCTAGTACTATGTTGAATAGCAGTGGTGATAAGGGACATCCCTGCCATGTTCCTGACCTTAGCGGAAAAGCTTTCAGTTTTTCTCCATTGAGAATGATATTTGTGGTGGGTTTTTCATAGATGGCTTTGATGATATTGAGGTATGTGCCCTCTATCCCTATACTTTGAAGAGTTTTGATCAGGAACGGATGCTGTACTTTGTCAAATGCTTTTTCAGCATCTATTGAGAGTATCATATGGTTCTTGTTCTTTCTTTTATTGATGTGTTGTATCACATTGATGTTGAACCAACCTTGCAGCCCTGGAATAAATCCCACTTGGTCAATGTGAATAATCCTTTTAATGTACTGTTGAATCCTATTGGCTAGTATTTTGTTGAGTATTTTTGCATCTGTGTTCATGAAGGATATTGGTCTATAGCTCTCTTTTTTGATGGGATCCTTGTCTGGTTTTGGGATCAAGGTGATGCTGGCCTCATAAAATGAGTTTGGAAGTTTTCCTTCCATTTCTATTTTTTGGAACAGTTTCAGGAGAATAGGACTTAGTTCGTCTTTAAATGTTTGATAGAATTCCCCCAGGAAGCCGTCTGGCCCTGGGCTTTTATTTGTTTGGAGATTTTTAATGAGTATTTCAATCTCCTTACTGGTTATGGGTCTGTTCAGGCTTTCCATTTCTTCCTGGTTCAGTGGTGGTAGTTTATATGTTTCTAGGAATGCATCCATTTCTTCCAGATTGTCAAATTTGTTGGCGTAGAGTTGCTCATAGTATGTTCTTACAATAGTTTGTATTTCTTTGGTGTTAGTTGTGATCTCTCCTCTTTCATTCATGATTTTATTTTTTGGGGTCCTTTCTCTTTTCTTTTTGATAAGTCTGGCCAGGGGCTTATCAATTTTATTAATTCTTTCAGAGAACCAGCTCCTAGTTTCATTGATTTGCTCTATTTTTTTTTTTTTTTTTTTTTTT
>NC_081558.1:47963730-48014583 GCF_022355385.1 Mustela nigripes
TTTTTTGGTTTCTATTTCATTGATTTCTGCTCTGATCTTTATGATTTATCTTCTCCTGCTGGGCTTAGGGTTTCTTTCTTGTTCTTTCTCCAGCTCCTTTAGGTGTAGGGTTAGGTTGTGTACCTGAGACCTTTCTTGTTTCTTGAGAAAGGCTTGTACCACTATATATTTTCCTCTCAGGACTGCCTTTGTTGTGTCACACAGATTTTGAACCGTTGTATTTTCATTATCATTTGTTTCCATGATTTTTTTCAGTTCTTCTTTAATTTCCTGGATGACCCATTTATTCTTTAGAAGGATGCTGTTTAGTCTCCATGTATTTCGGTTCTTTCCAAACTTCCTCTTATGGTTGAGTTCTAGCTTCAGAGCATTGTGGTCTGAAAATAAGCAGGGAATGGTCCCAGTCTTTTGATACTGGTTGAGACCTGATTTAGGACTGAGGATGTGATCTATTCTGGAGAATGTTCCATGTGCACTAGAGAAGAATGTTATTCTGTTGCTTTGGGATGAAATGTTCTGAATATATCTGTGATGTCCATCTGGTCCAGTGTGTTGTTTAAGGGCTTTATTTCCTTATTGATCTTTTCTTGGATGATCTGTCCATTTCAGTGAGGGGAGTGCTAAAGTCCCCTACTATTATTGTATTATTGTTGATGTGTTTCTTTGATTTTGTTGTTAATTGGTTTATATAGTTGGCTGCGCCCATATTGGGGGCATAGATATTGAAAATTGTTAGATCTTCTTTTTGGACAGAGCCTTTGATTATGATATAGTGTCCTTCCTCATCTCTTATTATAGTCTTTGGCTTAAAATCTAATTGATCTGATATAAGGATTGCCACTCCTGCTTTCTTCTGATGTCCATTAGCATGGTAAATTCTTTTCTACCCCCTCACTTTAAATCTGGAGGTGTCTTCGGGCTTAAAATGAGTTTCTTGGAGGCAACATATAGATGGGTTTTCTTTTTTCATCCATTCTGGTACCCTGTGTCTTTTGACAGGGGCATTTAGCCCATTAACATTCAGGGTAACTATTGAGAGATATGAATTTAGTGCTATTGTATTGCCTGTAAGGTGACTTTTACTCTATATGGTCTCCATTCCTTTCTGATCTACCACTTGTAGGCTCTCTCTTTGCTTAGAGGACCCCTTTCAATATTTCCTGTAGAGCTGGTTTGGTGTTTGCAAATTCTTTCAGTTTTTGTTTGTCCTGGAGGTTTTTAATCTCTCCTTCTATCTTCATAGCCTAGCTGGATATAGTATTCTTGGCTGCATGTTTTTCTCGTTTAGTGCTCTGAATATATCATGCCAGCTCTTTCTGGCCTGCCAGGTCTCTGTGGATAAGTCAGCTGCCTATCTAATATTTTTACCATTGTATGTTACAGACTTCTTTTCCCGGGCTGCTTTCAGGATTTTCTCTTTGTCACTGAGACTTGTAAATTTTACTATTAGGTGACGGGGTGTGGGCCTATTCTTATTGATTTTGAGGGGCGTTCTCTGAACCTCCTGAATTTTGATGCTCGTTCCCTTTGCCATATTGGGGAAATTCTCCCCAATAATTCTCTCCAGTATACCTTCTGCTCCCCTCTCTCTCTCTTCTTCTTCTGGAATCCCCATTATTCTAATGTTGTTTTGTCTTATGGTGTCACTTATCTCTTGAATTCTCCCCTCGTGGTCCAGTAGCTGTTTGTTCCTCTTTTGCTCAGCTTCTTTATTCTCTGTCATTTGGTCTTCTATATCACTAATTCTTTCTTCTGCCTCATTTATCCTAGCAGTGAGAGCCTCCATTTTTGATTGCACCTCATTAATAGCTTTTTTGATTTCAACTTGGTTAGATTTTAGTTCGTTTATTTCTCCAGAAAGGGCTTTTATATCTCTGGAGAGTGTTTCTCTAATATCTTCCATGCCTTTTTCTAGGCTGGCTAGAACCTTGAGAATTGTTATTCTGAACTCTAGATCTGACATATTACCAATGTCTGTATTGATTAGGTCCCTAGCCTTCGGTACTGCCTCTTGTTCTTTTTTTGTGGTGAATTTTTCCACCTTTTCATTTTGTCCAGCTAAGAGTATATGAAGGAGCAAGTAAAATACTAAACGGGTGCCAACAACCCCAGGAAGATATGCTTTAACCAAATCAGAAGAGATCCCAAATTGGGATGGGGAAAAAATGGGAAAAAAAAAGCTTAAAAAAAAAAAAAAAAAAAAAAAAAAAAAAGAAAAGAATTAAAAAATAAAGAATTAAATTAAAAAGAATTAAAAATAAAGAAAAGTATAAAAACGAATATATATATATATATATTAGATAAACTAGTTAAAAAAGATAAAAATAAAAAGAGTAAAAGTTAAAAAAAATTTTAGCAGAAGAAGAGAAAAAAAATGAAAAAGAAAAGAATTAAATTAATTGCAAGACTAAAAAAATCACAGGGAGAAAGCCATGAGTTATGTGCTTTTCTTTCTCCTCCTCCGGAATTCTGCTGCTCTCCTTGGTATTTAAACTGCACTGCTTGGTAGGTGAACTTGGTCTCGGCTGGATTTCTTGTTGATTCTGGGGGAGGGGCCTCTTGTAGTGATTCTCGAGTGTCTTTGCCCCTGGCGGAATTGCACAGCCCTTATCAGGGGCCAGGCTGAGTAATCCGCTCTGGTTTGCTTTCAGGAGCTTTTGTTCCCTGATTGCTTTCCATAGAGTTCTGGAGGACAGGAATACAAATGGTGGGCTCCTGGTCTCCGGCCCGGAGGACCCAAGAGCCCGGGGCCCCATTCCTCAGTGCGCCCTCAGAGAACAGCGCCAGTAACTCTCGTCTGCCTGACCGCCGGCTGTGCTCCGAGCTCACCGAGCCTGCGACCTCTTCAAGGTAAGCCCGAGCTGTGAGCTTACTGTCGGCTTGTCTCTGTAGCCGGCTTTCCCGTTCCAATACCCGCAAGCTCTGCGACACTCAGACACCCCCGTTCCTTCTGTGACCCTGCGGGACCTGAGGCCACGCTGACCCCGCGTGGGCTTCGCCCCGCTTTAGCCTCTGGAGCGATGTCCCTCAGCAGAACAGACTTTTAAAAGTCCTGATTTTGTGCTCTGTTGCTCCGCCGCTTGCCGGGAGCCGGCCCCTCCCACTGGGGTCTATCTTCCCCTTGCTTTGGATTCAATTCTCCGCCAATCCTACCTTTCAGAAAGTGGTTGTTTTTCTGTTTCCAGAATTGCTGTTCTTCTTCTCTTTGATCTGCTGATGGATTTTCAGGTGTTTGCAATCTTTAGATAAGCTATCTAGCTGATCTCCTGCTACCTGAAGTAGTCTCAGCCTGCTACTTCTCCACCATCTTGACTCCTCCTATCTTCTTAAATTTCTATATGATCTTTTTTTTTTTTTTTGGCTATCACTGAACAAACATTGTGTATTCATGGTGGACAGGGCACTCTGACATTCATCTCATAAACCACAAATTGTTAGTGGTTACAAAATATGAGATTGAAATTATTGGCTTCAATACATAATTTTCTCAAGGCATCATTTTGACTTTAATGACACCAAAAGTCCTGATAAAATATAAGACCAAAAAAGTGGACTTAGCTTTTATCCCCAGTCCAGTTATTTCTCTCTGTATCTCTTTGAAGGCACCTAAAAATTCTTATGTTATGTTTTAAAAAATCTATTAATTTCCCATTGTCTCTGTGTCTCAGTTTGTCTCTAAGGGTTTTCTTCCCCGACCTAACTAATTTTTCTAACCTCCCATTATTCCCATATGCAAAATCTCCCTTTCAGTTCCACCTCTATTTGAGTGATACTACCTACTCTCTTAGGAATGTCCCCTCCAAAGATGTCTCTCTGGTGATGCTCTCCTGATGATGCACCTCGCTCTGCAGTTCTCCAGAATGCTCAAACCCATGTTGTTTCCTTACCTGTGAGATTCTAGAAATCTAGTCTCTTTGTCTTTGAAGAGAAATCTTGTTCATAATTTTTTCCTCAGCACTGAGTTGGGGGGTATCACATTGAATGTATTTGATAGCTGTTAGTAGGACAAATGGATGCATGTATGTATTTGGCCTTCATTTTTCTTTCTCTTATTTTGGTATTGTATCATTCAGGACACAGTAAATTATTCTGTGATACCAACTAGTCTCAATGGCTTATAAAAATCAAAGGACACTGTATATTCTTTGTGGGTGAGCTGTGGCTCTGCTTCATGTTGTGTTCACTCTGGTGCCTAGGTTGATGGAGGAGGTTCTATCAAGAACATTTTGATTATTGTGTCAGCAGGAAAAGAAACATGGCACTCAAATCCTGGCTGTAGAGCTTCTACTTGGAAAAGATATATGTCACTTCTGCCTTATTCCGATTAAATAAAATGAAATATCTTGAGTTCAGCAGAGTAGGAACATATAATTCACCCTTAGGGAGGAACATGCTAAAGAAAGAATTTGGGGGCAAGAGTAATACAGTCTACCACTGAGAGATAACCATATATTATCTAGCTCCTTTATTTAGTCACTTTGGTTGCTTTTATCCTATATACCAAGCTATAGTGTGAAATGATGTGTGAAAGTAAGAAAGTTCCTTTCAAAAGTTATCAGCAGGCTATCTACAATGAATGGATAACAAGAATTTATAGAATTAGGCATTATGACATCATTTCTGATAGCCTGGACAATAATATTTATATCAGCCCTCTAATTACAGTTTCATGGGCTTCCTTGCTTGTCTTTTGGTAAGGATAACTTTTCTTTTGAGTTCATATTTTCCCAAATCTGAAGAACAGGATGTTGAATGAACTCCCTTCCTTGGTGATGACTTTCCAGTCTGGTGCATTTCTCCACAGTCTACCCCCTCCTTCGATTCTAGCTGTAGCTCAGATCATTTCAGAGATCTGAACATCTAAGCAGAAATTTCCATAGTACCAGACAATAAAGTAATTACATTCTATCATCATTTGTCCTTCCCTTTTCGATCTGTGTTAGCATCATTAGCTTTAATTTAATAACACCATCTTTTATTATTGAACATTTAGAATTCACCTTGTTGGTTAATTTTTAAATTTTCACTTTTGTTAAACCTCCAAAATGTTTTATAGAGTCTACTGTCTTTCTGATGCCCACTTTGCTTCCTCTTATTTTTTCTCTTTCTCTCTCTTTCCCTCATTTTCTTTTTTCTTCTCTTCTTTCCTGCCTGTCTGTCTTTACGTTTTTACCTCCCTGTCTCTGTCTCTCTTCTGTCTTCTCTCTTTCTTGCATGCTATTCTTCCCTCTTTCCTCCCTTCCCTTCTCACACACACACTCTCTCTTTCTCTCGTTCTCTCTCTCTCTTTCTCTCTCTCTTTTTCTTTCTTTCTCTTACTTTTTAATGGCACACAGTGGTTGGGTTTGATATAAAACATTTCATTTATTGAATGTGTGGTGGACACCTGGTACTTTGCTAAGGTTGTTGGGACATTTGTAACATTAGATCATACTAAATATGGCACACTTATGACACAAGATATTGGTTCTGCCTACAGAACAGAAAATTTGTAAATTAGTGGCTATAAGATGTTTGGAGCTTTATCTGGAGAATTCAGACATCCTTATTTCTCTGACTCATCCCCAGCAAGGATTAAAAAAAAAAAAAAAATGGTTCTACCTCTCCATGTGTACTTATTCTGTACTTATTCTGGAATAACTTATCTTTAATAAGTCCAAGCAGCTCACACATTTGCTTTCATTACTGATATTACAGCTCTAGCACCACCTTGGGCCCTTTAAGTACTAAAAAGTATCAGACTCTGTATAGTTCCAGTCAAGGCCCTTTTAAGGCAAAGTCATAGCTGCTGTCCTCCAGTGGGTTTCAGGCTGATTATTAGTACCCCAGTTCTCCTTTCTCTTCAAACTTGGAAATATGCTTGTGTGAGGATTTATGTGCAGTTGCTCGCCATAGCCAGACACATGTCCTTATTCTCTTTTCTGCCAGCTCAGTACAGTTTATGTCTGTAGGATGAACTCATATCTTCATGCATTCATTCATCCCACAGGTGGTTATGGAGCATCCCTATCTGTCAGGTACCCTGTTTGGTGCTAAGGTCCTGCAGTTAAAGATTGACCTCATGTGCTCAAGGAAGTGAGTTTGGTGGAGGCAGGCTCAGAAATAATCATGTCAATACAAAGAGATAGAACCTGTGCTCCAAGGAAGCCCTGTGGTCCTCTGAAAGTGTAGGAGAAGGTTACCAACTCAGCCTTGGGAAAATGGTCATCCTGCAGATAGGGACCCTTGGTTGGTCTGTTATGTATACTATTGTTATTTCTTTGTCTTTAGGCAGCATTTCTTAAGGGGTGGAAGTGAATCTTTAGATTACATCCAGGAGAAAGGTTCAGTTTGTTGCCAGTGTGTGTGTTTGCAATGAGGATGTTTTTTAAGCAAGTATTTCTTTGACGTCTAACATATCTCAAGAACAGTATGATCTTAAATGTACAGCCTGATGTGTTACATACAATAAGTGTGCCCATGTGTAGAACCTGGTTTGGG
Source organism: Mustela nigripes (assembly GCF_022355385.1). NCBI lineage: Eukaryota > Metazoa > Chordata > Mammalia > Carnivora > Mustelidae > Mustela > Mustela nigripes. The sequence continues at coordinate 47,970,211 of NC_081558.1, forward strand.
AAGTAGCGCCTTGCCAGCCCCCAGAAGTTCCACTGATACCCTGCTAGGCAGTACTGCCTCTGGGAAGGGCACTATCCTGACTTCTGCCACAGATTGGTTCTGCCTGGCTTTGAACTTCATGTAAGTGCAGTGCTGTCATACAACTAGTGCTCTTTTGTTTCTGTTTTTTCTGAGCTAGTTTGTCGTTTGTGAGATTCATCCATGCTATAGGGTCAGTAATAGCTTATGCTCTTTTTTTTTTTTTTAAATAATACACATTTATGTAAAATAATACATTTGCAGCTCAAATAGTTCTAAAACATACATTTCTGATTTACCCACCTTTTTAAAAAAATATTTTATTTATTTTTGAAAGAAAGAGAAAGAGTGCAGGGGAAGGGGCAGAGTAAGAGGGAGAAAGAATCTCAAACAGACTCTGCACTAGTATAGAGTCGCCACAGGGCTGGATCCCATGACCTTGAGATCATGACCTGAGCTGAAACCAGGAGTCGGATGCTTAATAGACTGTACCACTCAGGCACCCCAGGTTTATCCAACTTCTTAAAAATATTAGAGGGCAGCTGCAATCATGGATTTCAGCTCCATGATTATTTCTTTGCCCATTCTTTTTTCTCTTTTCTTTCCCGGATAATTTCTTTCAGATATGCCTCAAGGTAGAGGGGGGTATCCTCATATTTTGTTCACTGTTTTTTAGGTAAGATCTGCTTTCTCATGGGCAGGTTCAGTGCTCTATTGATGCAAAACATCCCGTCATTCTGAAGGTTCTTGGGAAGCCTTTCACATCATCATTCTCACATAATGTATAATCTTGCATTAACCCCAGTGTACTGATCCTTACAGCATTGTAATACCATTTTCTATTTTTAAAGATTTCATTTATTTATTTGAGAGAGAGCACAAGCAGGGGGAGGGGCAAAGGGAGAGAGAGAAGCAGACTTCCAACTGAGCAGAACCGATGCAGGGCTCGAACCCAGGACCCCTGGATCATGACCCTAGCCAGGCTTAGCTGACTGAGCCACCCAGTGCTTCAATAATACCATTTTCAAATATCCTCCTGCCACCATTCTGATGCTGCAACAGTGGGCCTGCTTGCCATTTTGACCAGTTCATACAGTCTTTGTCATTTGTAGGGTTCGATCTCATATTCCATTTTATGACCATGTCACAATTTGTTTGTTTATTCTATGGCAAGAAATATTTGGGTATGTGGGCTTTCAATACCATTCTAATCTCCCTTTTAGCTCAGAGTCTTGGCAAGTAGCAATAACCACCACTGTTCTCCAGTGGAATAAGAAGCACATCTTGCCTAGGTCATATCCCCCTCTGAAAATTAATGAACTTCCCTTAAGCCATATTGATTACCACACAGAAATCAGGAGCCATCAGAAGGAGGACTGGTTCTCCTATGATGAAGACGCAAACACTGGAAGGAAGGAAAGAGCCTCTGTCAAGGAAGCTGAAATGATACACAAGACCAGAAGGTCAATTCTTTCTCCTCTGGGAAGATAAAAACTGGAATCCATTGCATTTTCAAATAGACTATGTTAGAGCAATTCAACCGTGTGGTAGCCACATTTTCTATTTGTGTTAAAAGGTCTGTAGAAACTGTGGATATAAACCTTATATGGGATGTTGATCTTTGCAATATGCTACAACCACTGAAATTCTCAGTGAAAGGACTGTAGGGTTTCTTTATACTATTCTCTTTCTGTGTCCTTTTATTTATTTATTTGCCTATTTAAGAAAGTATTAAGGCATATCTTGAAAAATATTATTTGGCAGGATTCCATGTAGACAACTAATGCTTTTATTTACTTAGTAGCTATCCTAGCCCAAAGTTACAGACATTGTTTTCCCATTTCCTTATTTTTTTTCCATTTCTTTAATAAAATTTGGTACTTGAATAGTAAGAGGGTGACAGTCTTCTAGATTCTAGATTCTATTTATAAAGGACTCCTAACTCCATGATAAACTCATAGCCAAGGAAATATTAATCAGTTGCCAAGAGACAGCTCTGTGCTAGAGTTCACATATGTTTCTTCTCAATAATTGCATATGCTTTGTATGAAAACTGCAGAACTGCACCCATTAGAAACAACATTTTACTAAGAGTTTCATTATGTGTTTTGTGTGTTTGTCTTTTTGTTTTGTTTTGTTTTGTTGTTTTGTTGGCATGGTTGAACTACCAGTTAAAACATAAAATGTTAGTTGGTAGTTGGTAGTTGGGAAGGAAAAAGACTGGCTACTCTTTTTTATGAATGTCCTGATTGGGGTTTTGTTTGTTTGTTTAAGATTTTATTTATTTATTTGATAGAGAGTACAAGTGGGCGGAGTGGCAGACAGAGGCGGGGACGGGGGAGCCTGAAGTAGGTCTCCATCCCAGGACCCTGGAATGTTGACCCAAGCCCAAGGCAGACGCTTAATCAACTGAGCCAATCAGGCCCACCTGTCCTGGTTGTTGATGAGGTTGCATGAGAAATATGCTAATGTCTGTCTCTGAATTCCATATTGGACAAATGACTTAATAGTAAATAGGTGTACTTCTAAACTCCTCTTAACCAAATTCAAATCCTGCCATACCCCTACCGGCTGTGTGATCATAGTTAACCTCTCTAACCCTATAAGATGACACTAGTGATAATGTTAATTTCACCTTATAGGATTGATCAAGGAGGGAAAACATGCAAAGTATTTAATACAATGCTTGATAAATAGAGAACTTGCACTGAATGCAGAAGATATAATCATCATATATATATATAAATATATATACATATACATATGTATATATATTTATCTACACCTCATGCCTGCTTTTACAGATGAGGAAACTAAAGTTTAGACAGGTGAAATGACTTGTTCAGAGTTTCACAATCTCACCAATAACCGATTCATATTGCTTTCTCAGGCACTTCTTGTTTCCTGAAGTGGACATTATCTACTTTAGCATGAACTATTTAGTATCTATCCATAGCTATGTCTGTCTCCCACTAAAAGCAAGATTTTTGAGGAAAGGCGCTGTGGCTATTTTTGCACTGTTATATTCCCATGGCCAATAGCTCTGCTTACATAAGACATCTCCAGTAAGAATTTACTGAAAAATTCTGAAAAAAATCAGTGAAGTTTACAAACATAATTTTCCAATGAGAGAAAACCATGATTGATCTCCATAATAATTATATAAAATGATAGCTATATTAATTTTTGAAGTATTTCATATGCAACTTATAGGCATTTTTATATATCATAAATTATTCTTCAGTGATGAATGGGGTGTATGTTATACCACACACATATTTGCAATCCATGGGTCCCCTGTGAATTATAGCACTAACATTAATGAACTCAGCTGCTCCAAATGTTAACAGTTTGCTCCTGAACTGGATCTGTGGAAATTTTTTGCTGACAGATTATGTGAACTAATATATCGCTTAATTCTCAATCTGACAAAGCAGAGAGAATTGTTACTTATATGTGAAAATTTGCAATGTAACATCATATATGCAAATGAAATAAATGTTGGCAAAAATAATTATTGTTGCTTATGAGAGGATTAATAGTTACAGTCTGCCCTGTTTTCTGTTGAGGTTTAATTTAATTCTGTGGCATGTATTAACTGAGGAAATTAATTTGGGTTTAATTATTGTGTGTGGCTGTTAATGTGCACACTTTTGATGAATATTTAGTTACAATGAAGCACCAACCCAGCCGCTATACTTTGCTCATCTGCTGATAGGGAGCATCTGATGGAGGGGATGGTTCATACTGGATTGATTCCCAGGGCAATGTCATCATAGCAGATAGCTGTGATTCAGAGGGGAAGGCACTGGGCTTGGAGTCAGAAGAGCAAAGGATTTGGGTTCTGGCTTTGCTATTGACAAGCTTTGTGCATCACTAATTCTCAGCTGGAGAATGGTAGGAGAAAACCAATTTACCCTAGGGCTTCGGTTTGAGAACTAAATGAATGAATGCCTGTGACAACAGATTTGTGTACTGTACACTACCGCTTTAATGAATGGAACGTCTACAGTAAACTTTTCATGTATTTATTTAATGCCAAAGTCATTTAAAAAGCCACATAGGCTTAAACAAGTACCTAAAAGGCACTCAAGAAAGCATCTGTCAATGAATAGAACATAGGTTGATTAAGTATAGATGAATGCCCCTTCTCAATAAATATGACCATGAACAAAAACTCCATGCAACAAGAAAGATGGTCAGATGCTCTGGAGATTTGCTCATTTCAAGAAGTAATTAACAAATCAAAAAATTCTTGTATGGCTACAAGTTTTAAGATAAAGATACAAGCTTTCTGGAGTCAGACAGCCTTGGTGCAACACTAGCATAGTTTTCCAGCTGGTGGTTAGGTTTCCAAGCCTCAGTGTCCTCATCTGAAAACTGGGGTTTTATCACTTCCAAGGGCCATTAGGAGGATTGGATGTGGCAATGTATGTAAAGTGATATACACAAACACTGGCCCATGGGAATTTCTCAATAAATATTAGCTTTGCCTGCAGTAGACGTGATGACATTTTAATAGGATCCTTGGCAATGGCATGTAGCTCTTGAAATAGAACAGATGAAAGTAGCTCATATCTCTATAAAAAGAGGGAGGATTATTGATTCTGGACCTGGGCTTAGTTCATGTTCTCACACTCACGGCCTTTTCTCTCCCTGTTCTCTTCTTTCACCCAGGCCCATGGGTTTCCTTTAAGCAAGGAAAATAATAACTTGAGCGGTCTCATTTCACACTGGGGTCCTGTTGGCTCAGTGGGAGTAGTTAGTTACAGCTCTGTTTCTCCTTTGTTTGCTCAACGCATCCCTGCAGTGTCAGGGAAATAAATGTCTGGGGAGGGAAGACAAACAAGAGGTACAATGAGAGTAGCTGACCTCAAGTTAATGGAATCTGGGTTCTTTGAATGAGAGCACATTGCTAGAGAAGCCTGCTGTATTCATTCAACAGAGAGGCTCTCTAGCCTTTCTTCCCATGTGTTTGATTCTCATTTTCTCATGCCAGAGTGAAGGTCCAGCCCCTCCTCACACAAAGCAGGTCAATTTGGACATAGGCTAAGCCTTCCATACATTTTACACTGTCTGGCGTGGAGGAGGTTTATCCTTAAGGAGGAAAAAAAATGGGAATGAGTAACACATCTGAGCAGTCAATCAACCAGTATTTATTGATTGTGTACTCTGTGATGATTACAATTCAAAGTGTTGGAGACAGAGCAGCAAACAGATAAAATTAACACCAAACTCTTATTGAGTGCTTTTGTATACACTAGTCACTGTGCTCAGGCTTAAATAGTTAATCTTCACAAATCTTGTGGAGTAGATATCATTAGCTCTCATTTATAGTTAAGAACACTAAAAGCAGCTTATGTAACTTGCTCAAGGACATGTAGTTCCCGTGTAGTCAAGCTGGGATTTCAGACTACAAGGCTACTTGCACTGTAAGCATCACGCTACAGCCTTCACAACAGAAGTTGGAAAATACCAAAAGGATGTTGTAAACCCCACATAAAACCTTGGTGACTAAAAAGACTGACAGAAGCACATTTCACAGAATTTATGTATATGTATACATACATGCATAAACACACACATACACATCACATACACACAAATATGGGTAGTCCAAGGTTCAGTCTCTTGTCTTTTAAAGGTTTTTTAATACTCAGTCTACACTTAAGGCATCCGTGAAACATATTTGCAAAACATAAATAACTCTGTCACTTTAGCTATTGTTAAAATGGAATATTTTGTCCCCTCACAGGATGGATAACAAAAGGTGATAATATGTATCAAATACCCAATGCAGTGTTCAACATATGGTTGTCAGTTAAAGTTATTTCCCTCCCCTGTAGTTATTATTTTTCAATACAGAGGTGTTGTTTTCCGGTGCTGTATTTAATGCAAACCCTTAATGAATAAGAACCATGTCCTATCATTATTTATTATGATCCCAATATTTCTAACCCCTTTCTTCATGCCCATCCTCCTTCAGTGCTTATTCCAGATGTTGGGCTGCTCTGTAAAGATTGGTTGATTTTTCCATGATGTTAAATCCTGTTTGACTACATTTTTACTTTTACCAGGTTTGGTGGAAATAATCTCATTTTTTCCAAATTTTTAAACACCAGGATATTCTTTTTTTAAAAAAAGATTTTATTAAAAAAAAAAAGATTTTATTTATTTTTTTGAGAGACAGACAGAGGGGAGAAGTTCAGAGAGCAGACTCCCCATGGAGCTGGGAGCCCACTGAGGGACTCGATCCCAGAACTCTGGGATCATGACCTAAGGTTCCTTAACCAACTGAGCCACCCAGGAGCCCCAGCCTTATATCCTTAAATGTGATATTGACCTTCATGAAAAACTGGCTTAATTATTTTGACCATTAAGGATAATTTCTAAAAATCAATTTTGGTCCCTGAATTTTCTGAACTCTCATTACCTACAGAAAATTCAGTGTTACTACATTTTCTGCTCTCTCTGCTGTAGAGGCAAAATTTCCCTCAGGAAAGTACAACCAAGGTTTGAGTATCATTTCCATGACCAGCCAAAAGTTTTTTAACCACTTTATTGAGGTATCACTGAAATGTAAACAAACAAACAAACAAAAAGGTATTTAGTGTATACAGCTCCATGAATTTGGGATCATCTATATACCTGTGATGCAACCATCCCTACCATCAATACCGTAAGCATATTCATCACCTCCCAAAGTTTCCACTTTATTATCATTTGTGTGTGTGTGTGTGTATGTGTGTGTGTGTATAGGAACACCTACTATAAGATCAACCCATTTTGCAAATTTTAAGTATACAACACATTATTATTATCTGTAGGCACTGCATTGTGCAGTAGATCTCCAGAAATTATTTATCCTGTGTAACTGAAACTTTGTATCCTTTGACCATCATCTCTCTATTTTCCCTTCCCTCCAGCCCCTGGCAACTACCATTCGATGCTTCTGTGAACTTGATAATTTTCATTTTCTTCCCAGGGTATCTTTCTCATCCTCCATGGATCTTCTTCAGGGGCTTGTCCGACCAAATGCTAAATATTCCTACCTGCAGCGGGGAAGATGGATTCCTAATGATAAAGCAAATGTCTCTTCCTTTTCCTGAGCATTTAAAGAATAATTCTCTCTCTCCTTTACTTTTCTTTTTTCCGGTTAAAGTGCAGACTGAGCTTGTCAAGAGGAGTAGGCAGCAGCTTCAAAAGCTGAGTCCCCCTGGGCCTCTAGGAACGTGAGCTTTGCAGACTAGGAAGTTACATTGTCTTATGAATTCTGATAAGGCCTTTGAATTTCAGAAAACTGGAAACCAAATTTCCTTTAGTTTTTCTTCTTTTTAAAAAACTTTTTCAAAACTTTTTTCCTTTTAGTTTTTAATACTCTGCACTATACTGACTGCTATTGGTTTTCTCTGTAGCCTGTTTACCTAGACAGCATGATGAGATAGACATTTTGAGAAGAACTGAGCCCGGATTCTAAGACATCTATTTTCAGTCATTCAGAAAACACATGCACTCTTTTGACTGTTCCTAAACCTCTAAGCAAATTACAGTCAAATTACAGTCCCAAACATTTCCTGGGTGCCCACCCCTTCATATATTCTTAGAGTCTTCTGACAGAAAAAAAAAAAAAAAAGCAACAAACATAGAAACAAAAAAATTCAGATATGGTATTTGGGTGCTTGGAAACTTAATTCAAGGACTTAGAAGTAAAAATACAGTATATTGAGAAAATCCTAAAAGAATAATATTCACTTATATCCCTCATGAAATCTAATACTCTTACTCATCTAGTTAATGTGACCAGTAGACTATCACAGCGCTTTTTTCCAATTTAAAAAAAAAAATTCCAAATGGCTACTCATGGATTTTAAACTTCAAAACAACTGATAAGAAAATCATACAGCAGGTCAGTTGTACTAAGAGCACTGTTACCATATAAATAATGTAAATAATTCTTTTCTTCCTTCCTTCCATAAGTAATTCTTAAGGACTTCATATAAGGGTACATAATAATTGTGAGGATTTGAGTAAGGCATGGAATGTCTTCATATAGGCTTATCTGGGAGGTTGTGGGGCTCTGTGACTTTTCCATGAGCTTCTCTTTAAGATATGCTAAAGGAATTGGTAATTCTCATGTGTGTCAATTTCCTCCCAGAAGGAACAATCAAATCTGGGGGAAACACATCCCTTCTTTGACTTCAGCCTATTGTGATGGCAGGCACTCTTGCAGAGAGCAATCATTGGTCTATCCTCTGCCTCCAGTGTTCCAGGAGAACTCATTTATTTTAGGCAACTGAAGCCTTCAAACTTCAATTAAGAATAGGAAATATGGGTAGTAATTGACCATGGAATTGCACTGGATATTGTGGGAAAAAAAAAAAAAAACAAAACAGCATGAGAGAAAGAAGAAAGAGAGCAGGACTGAGAAGTATTGTACTTTTGGGGGAAATAAAAACATTTATATATGAGTGTATCTCATCAGAAACAAGTAATGAAAACTAAAAATTGGCTTGAAGAAACATAGGAAAGAATGAACTGCGATGATCATGCAACAGATATTTATGACTTAATTGTACTTGGCTTAAAAGAAGTGTGGCTTTTTGTTGCCCATGGAACAAAGGGATAAAGAAATCTGGTAACACTAGGCTTTTAAGGGTTCAACAACAGATGGTATAGGAGCCAAACTTGGTTATTCACCCTTTTGCTCTCTTATCCTAAAATTTAATTCCATGGAATTAAATAAATTGAAAGAAAATTTATACCCGAATGGGTTTGTCATGACAAATATTGGTAGATCCAGCAACATAGATTTTGGAAAGAAGAATAAAAATAGTTGATTTATTTAGCTTGGAGGAGAAGAGAACTAAGAAAGGGTCAATAATCAAATGACTGAATCAATCCCCTTTTGTAAGGGGAATATATAAATATATGTTTTTGTTTATGAAAGAGGTAAAAATGAAAATGTATAACAGGTACATATTAATTAATATTTATTTGAAATGAAAATGTATAATAGGTGCAAATGAAATTAGTTAACACTGATGAAATTAGAGCTGAATTTAAAGAAAGAATAATGAAGGCTCTTCCAGCTTCTTTCACTATTTCTCAACCCTTCTGGCAAAAGGATTTATTAGTATTGAACCTTCTTCTCTATAAGGAGAACAGTTCAGTAGTGCCTTATTTTTATGGGAAAAGAAAAAAAAACTGAAAGATGTCAAAGCTTTATTTGAACCCTGAGGAGACCAAGAGTGTTGTCTGCCAAAGTGAAATGACTGGATTTAAGCTTTTCGTGAAGCTCAGAGGCAGACCGTTTATAACCCTGGAAATATTTAATTTGGGGAGGTTTATGTTAAGATAATAAAATAATTAGCTTTCCCTCATTAGAGGCATGCAGAGCGGTAGGGTTGCATGTTCTGGAAAATTACATTTCTGCTCTTTCACTGACTTAATACGTGTGGATTGATGCAGATCAGATAGCTAACTGGCAGGCATTTTACACGTTTACCTTGTTTTAACTAATTGCCAGTTCAGAGTCACTAGAGGTTCCATTTTAAATTAATGACTGTGAGGTATTAACTGCAAACATGTATCTATTGAGAAATTAGGAAAGAATAGCAAACTCCAGGTTGTTTCTTATCAGTGCTCTCAGTTCTTGGTGGGTTGATACATTAAAGAAGCAGTGGACACCAACCTCTGGCCCTCCCATCAGAAGGAGCCCGCTGCCTCTTTTTATAAATGGAGTTTTTTTTTTTTTTTAAGATTTTATTTATTCATTTATTTGTCAGTGAGAGAGAGTACACACAAGCAGGCAAAGTGGCAGGCAGAGGCAACAAGAGAAGCAGGCTCCTCGCTGAGCAAGGAGCCTGATGCAGGACTCGATCCCAGGACTCTGGGATCATAACCTGAGCTGAAGGCAGCAGCCCAACCAACTGAGCCACCCAGGCATCCCAGTAAATGGAGTTTTATTGGCATATAGCTGCACCTGTTTGTTAATGTTGGCTGTGGTTGCTTCTCATTATAAAAGCAGAGTTGAGTAGTTGCAACAGACACCATATACCTGCAAAGCCCAAACTAGTTACTCTCTGATCCTTGAAGGAAAAAGTTTTGAAACTCCTGCATTAAAGGATATCTACCTCACTACATTATTCTGTAGTGAGTTCTTAGGTGAAGCACTCTTTTAGCTAGAGGTCTGTTTTCATACCAGTGGAAAATACACATGTTTAGAAAATAAAATGCAACATTAGTGTTTTATTTCTGTCCTTCATTTTAATCTACATGCCTCCCAGAACATTTCTTTGGACACTGTCTGCGTGAGTTGATGAAATTCAGGATTAATTTTGGTGACTGATGAAACATGGCTTAGTTTGGCATTGCTTTGCTTTATGATTCATGCTTTCTTTGCCACTGGACTTTATTTAGATTATTTTCTTGGCGCAGCTACAGAGAATTGATAGGACACTACATTTTCCATCTTCTTACACCCAAGATATTGTTAATGTGGCATGAAAAAAGAAAAAAAATTTAATTCAATCCTAAAACTAGAATCTTTGTATTGCCAGTTTCTTTTCTTGGTAAAGAAAAGCAGTGTCCTCACTGGTCCCTAAGGTCATTGTACATTATTCAGATTTTGAAATGGAACACTGTGGCTGAGAGGGGAGCCTGGCCTTGGCAAAAAACACAAGCAAAACAAAACAAAAACCGTCAAACAAACAACAAAAAGTCCATAGAATTCTATTGTAATGAATTACTGAAGTGTTTTATTTAGTCTTTCATGATGATTTTCCTGCTTATTTTCGAAGGAACTTTATTTTTGTATGACTGGACCTAATGTTTTTAAGGTGAACACCTCATTATTTTGATTTATATATCACTCTACTCCCTTTGCACTCTCCCCACCCCCAAACAAACTACTTAATTCCACAAAAGTTCGAAAGCATCTGTCTCAGGCACGGCTTTCTCTTTTCACTTTTTATTTCTGACTCATGACACAACAGACCCTTCTTCTGAACACCTAAAATTAATTAGGGTCATAAATATGCAAGAAGCCCATTTTCACTTTCTAACCAATCACTAGAGTTTTAGATTTTCAGAGAAAAAAATGGAGAACACTTACTCTTTGAATCAACTCTGTATCTAGCTTTGGCTACAAGGAGGAACTGACTGAAGAACTAGAGGTGATTTGTCTCCGGAGAGAAAGTAGAGGTGCTATCTAAGAGTTCTTTAGAGTCATTCTTAATTCATTTCATTCTTTATAAAAAAAATCACAAACATCACTATGCCCGGGGGGCCTTCGCTTGGTGTTGGAAATTAAAGGAGGACTGGGTCTGTTTTCAGTGAGCTCCTGGTCTGTTGAGGAAGTGTGCCTTCCAGGCTAAGAGACTGACCAGTGTGATAGCACAGATGACTTTGAGAATGTATGTGGGGAAGAAAGAAGAGAGGAGGTTTGGTGGAGTGGGCAGGGGCTAGATCTTGAAGGAATTTATAGACCAATGAAAGCAATCTGTTGTAGTAAAAACAAAACAAAACAAAACAAAAATAAAATAAAATAAAATTGTGGCATTTTGAGGGCTGATGACCATATTGAGAGTGAAAAATCAGGAAGGCAACCTTCAAATAAAGTGTTCATCTAGAGACAACACATTTATAATCAACACATTTTGTATGCCTTAAATGTTTATGGTGATTGAGTAAACTGTACAATTTATATACGGTTCTCCTTATCACTATGAGAAAGATACATTCATAGTGAGAAGAAATATGGACACCTTTTATATATTTATTTGTGGGCTTTATTTTATCAGAGTCTAATTCTCTCCCTGAGAGTCGACGTTGCTCCTTTCCTGGATGAATTTGATTGCATTTGCCTTCCCTTCTCCCTGAGGACATTTAGAAGGTCTGGAGATGTTTTTGGGGGGTCACCACTAGGGATGGAGGGGACGTACTACTGCCATCTCCTGGAGAGCAGTCAGGAGTTTTGCTGAGCATGATGTGATGTACAGAACAGTCATCCACAACCACGAATTACTCTACCCGAATGTCAACAGTGTCGGGACTGAAAAACCCCGATTGAGAATTACATTTTCTGATTCGTCCTGCCCACTGTCCTGTGTATATGACTCAGGAAATATGAACAAGACCGATGGCTTATGGAAGATACCCAGGGCAGTCTACAGGATTAGATGGGATTGGAATCCTTTAAATGTACAAGCCGGATGGAGAGTCTGTGCTTTAACATTTCAGTTCTGGGTGGCCAAAAGAAGGTGAACCTGTCCACCTCCTGTGTCTAACTTTTTATTCTATTGTGATTAGCCATAGCAATTGTGGGGTCCTTTGTTGCAGAAAATCACATTCATGTTTTGACTGAGCTCTCTTTCATTAAAATGTAGAGTTCCCAGAGGAAAATTCCACTTAACTCTGTATTTGCTTATGATGTACTTCTCTCACCAAAATATCCACAGAGTCTCTCCTGTGTTACACAGTGAGTCTCCCAAAGTAGCCCTGTACCCTCAAGTTTGTGGTCTTGTTGTGACTAGATTTCCTTGCCACTGTGAGAAGTTGCTTTGTGTTTTTAATCTTTCTCTGAAAAGAAATGGTGCTCACTGTGGGTAGATGTTGAAGAATTGTATTTTTAATGCCCAGGAGATGATTCCTAGCATTCTGGTTCACACATATATTTCATGTAATTCATAGCATTTCTGTTTTAACTCAAGTCAGAATGGAGAAATGCTGAGCAACAATGTAGCAATGAAGGCACTGGGGGTAATCTTTCATACAGACCTCTTAGGGAAAGTCTGAGAAGGTATGAATTAATCTTGCTAAGTTAGATAAATGACAGTGGCAGAGCTGTATCCTGCTGTTATCTGCTATTATTAATAATAACAAATGATAAAAATAAAATTTAAGAACCAAAAAAATTTAAAAGCCCATAAAACTCGAGCTGTAACAATTATATTCAGCATTTCACCCCCTAAATGAATGCAGATGTATCTTTAAAAACATTTTTCTTACATTTGTATATATCTTAGCGTCTTATAAATGAATTAAAATCATTTTTCCCCATAAAAGAGGCCCATTCTTAATTTTAGAACCCTGTGGGTGGAACAAATGGTAATACCCAAGGAGAACAGCAAGAGCCTTTCGAGTGGAGGACATCCCAGGACATACTCTCTTACCTCTTAGGAGCTCTCCGGAAGACAGCCTTGTCCTGCCCTCATCATCTGTTTAATTTGCTGTTGTTGTCTTTTTTTTATTCCCTTGGGAGGAATAATAATAAGTGAATACTTCATAATTTCTCTGCCTCACAGGACATTTTAGAAACAATGACATCATACTTTGTAGTACAGACTCTCTTAGAGACTACTAGAATCTAGACATATACAGAGGAAGGGGTCCTCAGAATTTTTTCGTTCAGCCCAATTCTTTTTCCTTTGCAAATGAAGTAACTGAAATTCAGTGGGACAAGGCTATTCTCAGGATAACAGAATCAGTTAGAGGCTGACATGTATGTTTGGTACTGCAGCATTGTCCCAGTGGAGTCCTTGCTTCTTTTTTTTTTTTTTTTAAGATTTTATTTGTTTATTTGACAGACAGAGATCACAAGTAGATGGAGAGGCAGGCAGAGAGAGAGAGGGAAGCAGGCTCCCTGCTGAGAAGAGAGCTCGAAGTGGGACTCGATCCCAGGACCCTGAGATCATGACCTGAGCCGAAGGCAGCGGCTTAACCCACGGAGCCACCCAGGTTCCCGGAGTCCTTGCTTCTTAAACCTTGGTGACAGGGTTGCCAGATATGGCAAAGCAAAGCGAACAAACAAACATATAATGCTTGAGACATACTTATCCTAAGAAAATTATTGTTTATCTGAAGTTGTGATAAATTAAGCTTCCAGTATTTTATTTATCAAAACAGCCTGAGATTGCAGGAGCCTGTGCTCTTGGTTAATTGGAACATTTCAATAAATACATACCACTAACTATGCCCCCAACCCAAAGTTTCTCTTGCTAGGTGTGTGAGATTTTTTGTTGTTGTTGTTATTGTTGATTATTTGTATGTTTTGTTTTATTTTGTTTTGGTTCCAGACCTTGAGCACCAGAAATAGAGCAAAATTTGGAAATTAATTAAGGGTGGACAGGGATATGTTTTCAGTTAGTAGCATTGGGTTCATCTGATGAATCTGTTGGATGAATCATCATTGCATGAATGCAACATTCTCCTATCCCAAAGAGGGTTGGAGAAGGCAAGCAGTGTGGTGTATTCTGATATGCATTCTTAAGACGTTCTGAATTCTTCTAGGAATTGTGTAATTACTATTTATTTTGATTTATTGAAAAATGTCAAATTCTTTATAAAGAACATCAATAATTGCTTTAAAAAAGTAGAATTTTAAAAAGAAAAATTAGTTAAACCATGCCCATTCATAGTTCATTCATTTATGTGTTCATTTATTCTATAGTCATTATTCCTTTTAACTCTATGTATTATCAAGATAAATATGATATTTGGCCTCTATTCTAGGAAAATTTGCATCCTCAAAGTTGCTGGAATTAGTTTAATATGGATCTTGTTTTTGTAAATCTCCAGTGCTTCTAGGTTGATCAAATGTCTCTCCAGAAATAAATGGCTTACTTCTTGTGTAGGCAAGTTGACACCAATGCTCTGTAAATGGAAATCTGGTTTATATTCTGATAGCTTAGATAATCCATCTAAGTCTAATATTATCCAGCCCTTATATATAGGAAATGAATCTGTTTGCTCTGTTTTACTTGTATCAGTGGCATTATGTGGTTAAGAGCACAAACTCTGGAGCTAGGCTGATGGATGCGATCTTGGATAAGTACTTAGTTTCTGGAACTCTGTGCCTGTTTTTTCACTTGTAATGTAGGCATAATAAAATCACTTCCTTCATAGCTTTGCTGTGAGGTTTAAATGGGCTATTATGTTAAGGTTAGAATTTTGCCAGTCTCCTTACTAGCCTGATACAATCATTTTCTGTTGTTATTCTTGTGACTCCTTGTTCTGTCTGTACATCGTGCTACCTAGAACATTGGGATTTTTTTCCCCCTTTGTTCTATTTCAAGGCTCTCTGAAGTTACAACATTCCCTTTGACCTTGAATACTGATTTTGGAAATTTCCATGAGTCTCAGCCCCATAGTCATGAACCCACTGATGGGACATGAGCCCAGTTCAAAACCCTAAGATCATTGCTTACAGAAGAAAGGAGTTCAGAATATGAACTTTTGTATGTACTGTTCAGCACTCTGCCCTACCTCCTCAACTGTTCACATTTGGACTATAACATATATTCACTGAATGAAGTAAGAAATAAACACTTTTAAGCACTTAAGATTGAAAGAGTATCTTTCCTAGGCTAGGAGAAGCTATTACAGTTAATTGGATAGGTATCATTAAAGAGAAATCTTAGAGTAGATGATCAAACTCCATAAGATCCAGAATGTGGTATGTATACATGAGAAGACTCTTCATTTCACTTCCCATTTCATAAAATCATATGACATCATTCAAGTGATGGGTTTTCCCAAAGTCATTAAGATTCTCATTTCTCTTCACTAGAAGAAACAGTTACATGGAATATAAAATTTTCTTTTGTTGGCATTATTGCTTATTTTCCAAAGGAAGAATAGATAGAGGCTTGATTTTTTTCCTCTCCCATTTTTCATCAGAGGCCACCCTCAGACATCTTTGTTGGACAACGTCTTGGAATTCCTCTTTTATATTCATCCATTCTGTTGCTCATTTGCTTTTATTTGTCCTCTCAATGATTTTTCAAGATTGATTTTTAAATCAGAATTACAGAGCTTAAATTCTTTTGGCCAAAGCTTCACAAAAATTGTTGTTGTATTTTGGGGATGGAAAAAAGGGATCTATGACAATATACTCTGAGGGCATCCAAATAAGTTTTTTAAATCTTTTATCAGTGGTTGTTTCAAGTTAAATTTAAAATTATTCTCTGCTCTTTTCTGATCATGTCTCTTCCATTATTTCTGGAATAAATGGAATGCTTATGAATTCTAAGGAAATATCAGCCAGATACTTGAATTTCTTGCCCAGCTGTAAACTGAAGATAAAGTTGTTTTTATGATCTAATCCTAGCTCTATGTATTTTCTTCATTGTAGCTGATTGCCCCGGTATAAACTTTATGATGCAACTGTTACTACGCAATGGAAATATCAGTGAACGTGATAAGAATTTAGTGAATACCTGAGAGCAATTCATCTTCCTCCTCATTTAGGGAGACCTGGAATTCTTCAGGTTTATAACATTATCCTCCTTAAGTCCTTTGGTGGTGCTGAAACTCAGAACATTTCTCTTTCTCACTCAGGATAGATAGGATGGCTATTTGTTGATTATTCCTAGGAATGCTTATGAAGGCTCCCCATGAAAAGTCTAACTTTCCCCTTCCATGAACACAGTAGCATTAAAGTTCCCCTCATCCTTTGAAGTTACATGTGACTGTGTGACTTGTTCTGACCTTTGATCAAAAGTGAAGACTCTTGGGGCACCTGGGTGGCTCACTGGATAAAGCCTCTGCCTTCGGCTTGGTCATGATCTCAGGGTCCTGGGATCAAGCCCCATGTTGGGCTCTCTGCTTGGCGAGGAGCCTGCTTCCCCCTCTCTGCCTGCCTGTCTCTCTGCCTGCTTGTGATCTCTCTCTCTTTCTCTCTGTTAAATAAACACAAAATCTAAAAAAAAAAAAAAAAAAAAGTGAAGACTCTTTAAGAGTGGACTTATTTCTTCACATTCTCTTCTCCCTCACCCTGCCTATCTGACAGTGTTCCAGAATGTGGCTGTTCAGTCAACCTGGGTCCTGCAGTGAAAGCAATGATGACATAGAGCAGAACTCCCAGCTGGCAAAGATGAAAAATCAGCAAGAAATGAGCATTTGTTTTTTTAGGCTACTAAGATTTGGGGTCATTTGCTACTATAACATAATTTACCCTATTCTGACTAGAAAGACTTCTGCAACATCCAACCTTCTTTTTTCTTTTTAGTTGCCCTTCATCAAAAGTATTGTGGGTCCATGTAGCTTCCCAGAAATGGACTTCTCCTATACTTATTATTATGCATATTATTGAGACTGAAACAGATGATACATTCCCAGAGACAATAGTCAGTTCAGGGTTGGGCATGTCATATAAGATTATTTAATCAAAATGCATCTAAGATTTGTAAAGATTGTTGGGATGAAGCTACTCCATTTAATATTTAATTTTTTTAAGATTTTACTTATTTGACAGACAGAGACCACAAGTAGGCAGAGAGGCAGGCAAAAGAGAGAAGGAAGCAGACTCCCTGCTGAGCAGAGAGCCAGATGCGGGGCTTGGTCCCGGGACCCTGGGATCATGATCTGAGCCAAAGGCAGAAGCTTTAAACCACTAAGCTACCCAGGCTCCCCTCCCTTTACTATTTAATGTGAAAGAGGAGCCATGTATTTCTGGATGTTTGTTTTCCTTCTCGAATACTGAAGAGGCAAACTTTGAAATGAAATGGGCATTATAGAAGTTGAAGAAGAAAGACAAAGAAAACAGGTCCTTAGAGTCATCTTCGAGCTGGTAAGTGAAGGCTTATTAGATGTTAAGCCTTATAATAATTATATGTGCCAATAAATTACCTTTATGATTTATCCTACTCAGAGCCCATTTTTCTGATATCTGAGACTAAAAAGAGCTCCCCTGACATAGTGTTTGTTTGTCATGTGATAGATTTGGAAGGGGCATAACCATCACCAGTGATTTGCCAAAGCCAACCTATGTTTTATCATTGCTGCTAGAAGAATTGGCAGGTCTGTGAGATGACATGTGGGTGAAGAACGAATAACCATCACATTAGAGGCAACATGATGTGTCGGAAAGATATATGTTAGAATCCTGTGTCCACTAAAAATCAAGCATGTGTTCTTGGAAAGGTATTTTGGCCTCTCAGAGCCTCAACTTCCCATCTCTAAAATAGTGATAATTTGCTCTAAGCAATAAATGAGATAACACTTAAAATTTAGATAGGCAGGGTAAATTCTTTTCATTCATGAACTTTGGGATTGTTCTAGTCTTAATGGATACTGTTTAGTACTTCCTGTCAAAATCAAAAGACTCTTGGTTCTTTTCTGAAGCTAGCCTATTCTACCCTTTCTACTCTCAAAGAATTGAGAGACTTTATCATTTGTATCTCAGAATACATGTCTAAGTTGCCCCATCTAAATGAAAGTCTTCTTTCATTTATTGGGGATATGGCACATGTATGTGTAGATGATTACCAATGCCAGAAAGACATCTGGAATGTAGTTTAAATACAGTATTTTAAAGAAAGAGTTCTATTTATGTATCCAGTGTAGTACATGAAAATCAAGATATTGTCAACTTTTTCTGATACTGTGTCATGCTGACCAATTTGTCTAAGTTTGTTCTGCAAGTCTAAATATAAGATAGAGAAAATCTATGGCAATTGTGATTATGAGTGTATCACAACCATTTATCTTGAATTCTTTTATCCCCCTAAATGTTAGGTAGTGATCTCCAAGGAATTCTAAGCTAGCAAAACTTGGGTTCTTTTAAATATATACATAGAAAAGAGTGGAACTCATTTCATTCAAAAGCAAAAACAAAAGCTATCTATTTTTCTCATTTTGACCTTCATTGTAAAGTCTTTAAGGAGAGAACAAAGAAAAAAAAAAAAAAAAAGAAGGGAGAGCATAATTGTGCCATAATAGAGTACGGCGATTCTATGCTCATTTTAATTAACTTTGCAGTCCCAAAGGAGCCATTCAACTCCTCAGAGTCATCAGAAAATCCTATAATATTTTATTTCTGTTTCATAGTAGCATGGAGATTGGTTTGCTTATCCCATGGGATCAGAGACATTTTACACAAGGGACATAAAGTACTGTTAAAAATTAATCATTTTGAAATATAAAACATTATTGGAAGTAGTGCTATTGTTCTGAAGATTTATTAACTGGTTGGCACATTGTCATTACACGCAGAGCCACACTAGGTTTTTATATTTCATACTAAACACTTCTCATCATTTTCTTGAAGTTATTATTAGAGCACGACTAGAGCTCAGTGCACGTTAAATTAAAATAATGTGATGAGGCATATTTGCCTGACATCCTTGGTCTCCCAAAGATGCATATAGTATGAGTGAATACACTGGTGGGGAGATTCAGGAGTCTAATAGTAAAGAAACAAGGTTAAGATTTTGGCCTGTGAGATCAAGGAGACCTATGTTTGAATCCTGGGTAAACACCATGGGATCATAAACCCTTGGGCAAGCCACTAACCTCTCTAAGCTGTGGGTTGGAATGTGTTCCCCACTCTTCTTCAGTGGATAGAACCACGTCTGTGAGGAAGCTCTAGAGCCAGGATCCGCAAACTTTTTCTGTCAATGGCCAGAACCAATGAGCTTGGGTTGCCGTTACAAAATACCATATGCTGGATGACACAAAAAAACATTTATGGCTCACAAGCTCCAGGCCTGAGTCCAAGTCAAGCCATGTCAGCATGGCTGGGTTCTGCGTAAGAGCCTTCTTCCTGGCTTGCAGATGGTCACCCTTCTTATTCTGTTCCCACACAGTGTAGAGAGAGGGAGAAAGAGAGAGAGAGCGTGCTCTGGGTCTTTTCCTTCACTCCTAAAGACACTGATCCTATCATGGGAGCCCTACTTTCAAGATGTTTTCTACTCCCAAAGGCCCTACCTATGAATATCATCACATTGGGTGTTAGGACTTCAACAAATGAATTTTGGGCACATGTTCAATCCACAACAGCCAGAAAGTAAATATTTTTCGGCTTTGTTCATCCTACAATCTCTATGGCAACTCCTCAATTCTGCCTTTGTACTGCAAAAAGAGCCACAAATAATACATAAACAGGTAAGCATAGCTATATTCCAGAGAGGCTTTATGTAGGGACACCAGAATAAGAATTTCATATAATTTTTATGTTACAAAATACTGTATTTTTTGTTTTGTTTCTACTCTTTAAAACTTTGAGAAATAGCCTTAGCTCGTGGATCGTTAAAAAACGTTGGCAGCCAGAGTCAACCCACAGGCTAGAGTTCGCTGAGCCCTGCTCTAGGAAAGTTTAGCCTCTCATGGTGACAGGAGACTTGGCCTCTGAGTCACCACACAGAGAAAGACTGCCTACAGACTAGGAACATCTGCCCAATTTTGCTCTGAGAAATAAATGTCTTTTATACAAAGCTCTGAAAGTACAGATTCCTTTTGTGAGAGCGGCTAGCATTACCCTAAATTAAATACTACCTCACAGGAATATATGAGGATGGAATAGAACACTTCACACAGTGCTGACCTGTAGTAAGGAATGATCAATACCATGTTCTCGGACATACAGTACATGCTGAGTCCATGTGAAGGCATTCAACTCTCCAGGTCTACCCATTCCCCTTGTTTTTTGATACTTTTCTCTCCCACCTCTACCTTCCTTCCTTCCAAATAGCATGAATTATGGAATCAGAATACACAGGTTTTAATTCTAGCTCTCCTATGAACTATAGTACATTCTTGGGTGAGATACCAAATTTCTCTATGTCTCAATTTTTTCTTCTCTAAATGAGAAAAATAACAGGATATTCTTTAGGAATTAAGCATTCAAGTTGTAGTGCCCGGCTTTAGATGGACACCAAGCTTGAGAAGTTCATGCCAGTAAAGGGGCAAATACCTATTAGAGAGTCCCTCGGTCTTGACTTAGAAATATCCTAGAGTCTACGCAATCTGGTTTGAAATAAACTCTCGAGAGGATAACTTATGATCCTATAATACTAGGTGTAGTGTAGCCAAGAGGCCAAGCTCTGCCTATAACACATAGCCCGCTGACCCATTTTTGTAGCCAAGATATGATTAAGGAGAGTTCTACACTTCGGAAGACATCTATGTGTTAAGTAGAAAGCCAAATGAAAGAAGTTGCATTTTTTTCAGTACAAGCCACAACTTGCTATAAAATTACATTCAAAAAGAATTTACATGTGAAAAGTATGTTGAACATTTTATAATTATTTGCTTCTTACATATTCTCACAATTTTCATAGTCTAATCATTGTCATTAAATGTTATTTATTTATTTTAAAGATTTTATGTATTTATTTGAAAGAGAGAGAAAGCACCAGCAGGGCAAGGGGCAGAGGGCATAGGACAAGCAGACTCCCTGCTGAGCAGGGAGCCCAGTGCGGGGCTGGATCCCAGGACCCTGAGATCATGAGGTGAGCTGAAATCAAGAGTCAGACACTTAACTGACTGAGCCACCCAGGAGCCCCTCATTAATTGTTATTTAAAATCATAGGCTATTTGATACCTTACTGATGGTTTTCCTTAAAGGTAGAGTTTGAAATCTTGAATTTTTCCAAAGCAGTCCAGCTTGATTCCTCAGCAAATTCCACTCCTATTCTTAGAGCTTTATTGTTTTACATACCAAGATACAGAAATTAGCTATCTTCAAAATATATATTTTAAAGATTTTTATTTATCTATTTGACAGACAGAGATCACAAGTAGACAGAGAGTCAGGCAGAGAGAGAGGAGGAAGCAGGTCCCCTGCTGCGCAGAGAGCCTGATGCGGGGCTCTATCCCAGGACCCTAAGACCATGACCTGAGCTGAAGGCAGAGACTTTAACCCACTCAGCCACCCAGGCGCCCCTCTTCAAAATATTTTTATAAAAAAACTATCTGAAAAATGGTTGGATACCTTTACATATTACATCTATGTGGACCTTTCTGCTTAATTTGCCAGTGTGATGATTTTAAAAAACTCAATTTGTATGGATTAAGTAACATAAGAAAGAGTACTAAACTTGGAGTCAGGTGACCTGGTCTTTTGGTTCTCTATTTACTCATTGTGGGATTTAAGGAAGGTTATGAACATCTCTGGGCCTTTATTTCCTTATCTATAATTGAGAGACAATAAGACCTATGCCAGGGGTTTGTAGTGAGGATGAAATGAAATCATGTCTGTGGAAATGCTTTGTAAACTGAAAGTCATAATGATGTGAAAAATGTATTTTGTGATAAAGACCTCACCACTTTCTCAGTTTGTAAGGTTTTCCTTGTCTTGTAACAATGAATGTTTTGTTTTCCAGAACTGAATGAACTAACTCTCTCCTCCTAGCTGTATCCCTATTTTCTGTCTGGCTGTCTGTCTCTCTCTCTCTCTTTCTCTCTCTCTCTCTCTCTCACACACACACACACACACAGACATCGTGATGCTTTGGGAGAAACGTTTTGTTCACTTCTGCAAAAGCGGCTTCTGACCATATTTCCTCTTTCTCTGTGGGTGGAGTGAGAAGAAAATCTGGTTAGGGATGTTGAAAAACGAGAACAGCTGACTGAACATTGGCATGCATTCACTGAAGTTTTATCCCTTCTGTGCAAATCTGGAGAATTTGGTTTGCTAACAGGCAAAATTTAGAGCAAAATAAAATAGTTTCTTCAGCCGTTTCAGGAGTTATCAGCTTGAAACAATATATCTGTGCTGAGAGATGCAATAAGGAATAGATGTGCCGTCAATTCTGGAGCTCTTTTGAGAATCAGATGTTGATAAAGTGACTCTTTCTTTTCCCATATTTTCCCTACATCCTCTTCTTCCCCTCAATTCCTCCAGGCACTAAATTTAATGTGTCTCCTATTCAGACTTACATGGAGGAAATGGCATTTGGTAATTTTGAAATTAATAAATAACGGAAACACTCCCTTCTCATTGAGAATAAATGATTTCCCTTGGTTAAATTTAATGCAAAGAAACCTCACCCGATTAACACAATGGAACGTGGGTCATAGTCTATTTTAGGCTCTCCCATACCTGCAAGGTGGCTTTGACTCCAGGGTGCACAAAGGGACATGAGCGCTCATTTGCTAATTTAAAAGTAGGAGTCCTTTATTTGTGAGGTCTATCTCCAGGTATCTGAGATTGAAAGGGCAAGTTTATTGATGAAAGGGCCTGCTCAGATTACTTTGGGAACTGGGTTTTCCCATGGTGCCTTGGCTGCAGTGGCTTGTTACTGATTCAGAAAGTCAATCCTGTTTAAGATATCCCTTGGCTCTAATAGCCTCCCATAGTTAAGGGAAGGGAGGTAGAGATACTGTGTTTGTCCTACTGTGATGTCAGGAGACTCAAATAACTCAGGATTCCCCCAAGTGTTATTTTAGAAATTTGTGGGTGCTTTTTCCCCTGGTTTTCACAATAACCAGGCTGAAGAAGCATTACTGTAAGGAGGCCAGGGATGTTCCAATGTCCTAAAATGGATAGAATAACCAGGAACAACAACAACATCAATGAAAAGAATTATCCTCTATCTTAAATGAATTTTTAATATCACCTGAGCTGCTCTTTCTCTGAGCTCATAACTTAAGTCTGCATACACACACACACACACACACACACACACACACACACAGAAACTATTTTTTGTCTGGTTTTGAAACACAGTGAATTTTCTGAGAATGAATTACTTTGTCAACTGAGGTAAGATTGCATGTATTCAGTTTTGCTTGGAAACCTTCCTGAGAGTTGTTCATTGTTACAGAAAGCCATGTGACCAATGGCAATGTTGTTTGTGAATTTTCAACCACTAATATAATACTCCGGAATCAGTCTGTATTTGCTATTGTCACATTCATGGTGATCCTATATGTAGAACATAGTTCTGACTACTTCTGTGTGTCATTAGGGGAGTTGTGTCCATCTGTTTTCATATGGGAATGTATAATGTTTTATTATAAATTATTGTTATTTTTCTCATTTGAGGAGAGCTATGGCATTGTTTTTTTTAATTTTTTATTTCTTTTCAGCATAAGCTATGGCATTTTTTGAAATTATGTATACAGTTTAGATATATTATCTATGAATCTAATTTAAGGATAGGGAAAGAACATTACAAGAAATTTATTAGCCAAGAGGAACATTGAATCCAAAAGACTGAGAAACATTAGGATTCATAGTCAAGACTATCATGCTTACATTTTGGGGAAAAACCAATGGGTCCCAAAAAAGATACAACCAACACTTGAATTCAGTGATACAGACATCTTACAAACCTCCAAACCAAAGAATATCATTTTCTTTATCACTGGTAAGTGCATACTGATTTGACGGTGTAGTAGCAGCCCAGGCATCTCACAGAAACTGTATTTCTCCTCTCAGACAAGCAATACATTATTTAATAATAGACTCTTTCTCAGCTTCTTAGAGGTGGAAAGGGCCACAGAAAACATTTCAAATAATTTCTGACAGGAGAAGAATCTCTTATGCAATATCACCTACAAGTCTAAAAGTTGTTGCTTCAACGCCTCCAGGGACAGAAAGCTTACGATCATATATGATGATTTGTTCTCAATGTTGCATGCTCCTTTTTAGAAAGGTTGAGCTGAAGGCTCTCTACTTAAAATTTTACCCTCTTGTCCAAGTTTGGTTCTCATTAGTAATATGGAACAGTTGTTTTTACTCCCCCTATATAACAGCCTTTTGTATATTTGAAAAGAGTGCTCACCTAGGGATGGAATGAGCCAGTGTTTCAACCAAGGCACTTTATGAAGGTGGGAGTACTGTGGTCGTGGTGAGGAGTGGAGGCTTCGTAATATGAATCTGCATTAAAGCCACCAGCCAAAGGCAAGAGGTCAATGTTCTTCACCTCCAGCATCAATTACTTCAGCAGCTCTCCCTTAGAGTGGTCATGGTTAATTTTACCTCCTCAAGGGTTTAGAGGAGATAATATAAGAGGAAGGAGTATACCAATAGAGATGTTGAAATGTATGAAGCTCTAGCCTCCTGTGTGTCAATTCACTGTACTTTCTGTGAAAGCCAGAAGGCATAGGCTTGACCCTCTGTCTTGAATATCTTTGGGAGCTCAGGAACTGTTTCTTTCTTTGTTCATCTTTCCTAACAGCCAAGGACCCAAACCTTGCCTAAAAAAATAGATTATTCCCCGCCCCCTGAATTATCTAACTCATAACCTTCCCAATAGCGCACGATGAGCTGGAGTTCCCTACCTGAAGTGCTTTATACTCATTCCTATTCTGGCGCGGCAGGTTGTCTTCTCACTCAGGTTGTAACCCAGACATTACCTTCTCAGCAAGACCTTCCTTGACAACCGTGATACAAAGCAGGTTCCCCTAAACCTAGTCTTTCTGTATTAGGTTAGCTGTTTACATCATTTATAGCACTTAACTAGGTATAAATGATGTTTATTTAATGAGATGTCTTATACATTAATTTTTTTTCTACCAAATTTCAAGTTCCATGAAAGTTGGCAACACATTTTTCATGTTCCCTGCTGTACAATTAGGTGTAAACAGTACCTGGCACATGGTACATATTCACTAAATATTTGCTGGATAAATGATTAAAGAGAAAGAATACAGCTCTTTGTTTTTCACTTTGGGGTAGCTTATTGGATTTTAAATTGGGGTCAGTATTTTTTGCTAACTATGATGATTCTTTCATCTTTTCTCCAGGTTGTGAGACTTAATTCCTTGTATAAGATACTTCCAGTCTCCCATTTTTGGAAATGCTCTACTTTTTTTCAATTTTTTTCTTAAAATATGATTTGTAGCATGAACACAATATGCCTTTAGCTTAGAATATGGTTATATAGATGCTGTGCTTCAACCACAAGGTTTAGTGTAAGTGTGGAACTTCTTAGTTTTAGCCTTATGAATACTTGAACTCTGGAAATAATTGGTTAAGCTAACCTTGTTAGCTTTGTTATTTTTTTATATAGATTAATTTTCAATTATCTTAGTCTGTTTGGATCTCTGGACTCTGTCCTCTTGTGTATTCAAGGTGTTAGCTAGAAGTTCATTTAAATAATATAATATCATTTATACTAGTTTTGGCATACAGTTTCTTATTGTATCTGCATTCTAGTGTTTTAGTGAACATCTCACCGACAAAGGCATTCTATTTGATTTATTAAGAGAGAACAGTGAACAGGATCTTAAAAGTTTACATGGATTATTAACATTTCTGCTTTTGAGGTTCATGTAACAATGACATTTGTCAGACTCTTCATGTGCTCTGTGGAAGGACTTCTGACTTGCTATCGCCTACATGTATCTTGTATATGTAATTTCGCATGCTTCCCACTGTCCCTGCCAACTGGTAGCATTGTGGTGACATGTCTATGTGGTAACATGTCTACTAGGCCATGGCATAGACCACAACATATCTGACTACTGATTAAGTGGTCAGCAAAACAGCAGTCCCAAATCTTACTCCAGCACCATCCAAACTAGAAAAAGTTAGTCTGATAAATCATTTTCAAGTGCCCTGCATGCTGCCCTTGAAAGGGAAGCATTAATGATGTTGCATCAGAAAAGGTATAGGAACAATAAGACAGGTCACATTTAGCCACATGTTAAGGTGAGAACTCCCCTCATCCCTCTATTCACACACTAACTAGACAAGTCCTGGCAGATGCTTGAAGTATGAAATGGAGTTCTACCAGTGTTCTTTAGTTTTATTTTAATCCAACTCAAAATACTTTGCTATAAAATTAATAATTCTGGACAAATGCCTGGACAAGAAATGGGAATGTATCATTGCTCTACTTAGATACAATGCAACAGAAGAACAAAACCTCTCCCTGCCCTAGGTTGCCAACCACATCAAAGATAGAAGCTGATTACCTATGACCCTGCAATTGCACTACTGGCTATTTATCCCAAAGATACAGATGTAGTGAAAAGAAGGGCCATCTGTACCCCAATGTTTATAGCAGCAATGGCCACGGTCGCCAAACTGTGGAAAGAACCAAGATGCCCTTCAACAGAAGAATGGATAAGGAAGATGTGGTCCATATACAGTATGGAGTATGATGCCTCCATCAGAAGGATGAATACCCAATTTTTGTATCAACATGGACGGGACTGAAAGAGATTATGCTGAGTGAAATAAGTCAAGCAGAGAGAGTCAATTATATGGTTTCACTTATTTGTGGAGCATAACAAATAACATGGAGGACATGGGGAGTTAGAGAGGAGAAGGGAGTTGAGGGAAATTGAAAGGGGAGGTGAACCATGAGAGACTATGGACTCTGAAAAACAATCTGAGCGTTTTGAAGGGGCAGGGGGTGGGAGGTTGGGGGAGCCTCCAATAAGGAGAGCACATATTGCATGGAGCACTGGGTGTGGTACAAAAACAATGAATTCTGTTGCGCTGAAAGAAAATTAAAAAAAATAATTTAGTTAAAAAAAAACCAAGAAGCTGAAGCATCATCCATAGGACTCAATCATATGCTAATTCTTTCCTTTATTATTTTGTTTGGTTGCTCTTCTAAAAATACTTCATTGGATCTAAAGACTGAAAGTCAGCCATCGTAATAGGTATAGATTTACAGCAATCTTTTGAGGAGCCATAGGAAATCAGCAAATACACAGCATGCACGTTACCACTTCCTGCTCCTATGGGTATGACAGAACCTTCTAACTGATCTGTAAGAGACTTTAGGGTATCCAAGGCCTTGTTTGATCTTTCTTCCTTCCTTCCTTCCTTCCTTCCTTCCTTCCTTCCTTCCTTCCTTCCTTTCTTTCTTTTTCTTTTCATTTTAAGTAGGCTCCAGATCCAGCATGGAGCCCAGCTCAGTACTTGATCTCAGGACCCTGAGGTGTGATCAGGTGTCAGATGTTTAACCAACTACGCCACCCAGGCACCCTAGATGTTTCTTTGTTTTATACACACTACACAGTTTAGTAATATATTTCTCAAAAAGTTGTATATAGATAGATTTTGTTAAATCAAATCATATTTTAATTGCACAAACATTTCACCATTTAAATGAATCCCACTGTGAATAAATTTATAAATAGTCACCAATTAATTTTAATTCTTATGTAACTTTTTCTTAAAATGAATCTACTCTCCAAACACATAATTATAAGAAGTATGCTTCATTACTAATCAGCCAGATAGAGGGGAGCCAAGAACTTTAAAAAATGATCAGAACTTCACGTTGTATTTCTGTTAGCCCTGCTGTGTGTGACTTTGTCTTTGCAAAAATCAAGCACTGATTATATGTTCCTCACCTGTGAGAAAGCCTATATACTCTTTTATAGTAATTTTTCCTCATTCATTCCAAATCATTAAAATGGCTTTTGTTGAGGCTAGCAGATGTTAGTATTTGTATTTATTATATTATTTATTTGTATTTATTATATTAATGATTATTAATTTTATGGACCAAATCATTTATGAATGAATTAATATAAACCAGAGGGCCCATATGAACATTTTAGATTAAAAACAGGTGCCTGTACTAACTCTGTTATTTGTTAAGTGTGGATTTAAAAACTGGCTTATGCTCCCATATAAGCCCAAATATAATCCCGAGTTGACACTAGGAGTTGTCAGCTATGGGCTGTGTCATAAATTTCATTTATTATAGAACAAATTGCCTAAAATTTGAAAATACTCAAGACTAAGAGATCCTTCAGCATCATTATTTTATGACAAGAATCTGCATAAATCCTACAGATAGATTGGTCCTATTCCACACATGGAAAACCTTTTAGTGTCTGTCTTCTCTCACTATGATCATATTTTATGAGTTTGACATTGTCTCTAACTTCAATGACCTGGAAAAAAATGCCTTCCTTTGTAGTCAGTCAAATTCTCTCCATTACCCCCCCACACCTTTCTAGCACATTTGGAGAGATCTTATTTGAGGAATTAGCTAGGATTTGCCTAAAATCATGTCCTGGTTCTGGAAAAAATAGTTCTCATTGTTCACTTACTGGGCCGCTGTGATAAATTTTTTTATTTGATTTATCTCAATTAGTATCCATAACCATATAAAACAATTTCCATTGCTCTCATTGGAACTGTTACTATTCTCATTTTAGAGAAGTAGAAATTGAATATGTAAGAAATATGCAATGTCATACAGCTAATCTATAGCAAAGCTGGGATCAAACCCCAAGAAGTATGATTTGTTGTTCCTTACCAGGTTTATCAAATAAGACTGTTATAATTCCTAAAAATATGGAGTATTAAGTGGAATGTGTAAGCATAGATATTGATGATCTTTGTCAGCTAGGACACTGTCAGTTATGATGTGATGATGGTGACTTTTGTAAACAGTGATATTAGACCCCCATTTCAGGAGGAAGCAGAACAACCTGTTGAGGCTTAAAGGATCTTCAGAATATGAATGAAATTTCTACCATTTTCAAAAAGGTCAGTCAATAAACATTTATTTAGAACTTACTAACCATCCAACACTGGGTTGAGCACCAAAGATAGAAAATATGATCAATGTCTGGAAGATCCCATAGTCTAACTAAAGAAAATAGACACTATATAGATAATTTTGTAATTGTTATAATTTTTAAAGACTTATTTATGTATTTATTTAAGAGAGAGAGCATGGGGAAACACAGAAGGAGAGGAAGAATCAAACTCCCTGATGAGCAGGGAGCCTGACACCTGACTGGATCCCAGGACCCGGGTATTATGACCTGAGCCAAAATCAAGAGTCAGTTACTTAATCAACTGAACCACCCAGGCTCCCCTTGTTATAACTATTTTGGAAAACAATTTCTTAATATTTCATGATCACCAATTAGGTTCTAGGCCCTTGAGATGTTTCAGCATGTTTAATTTTTGCAAACATGATGAAATGCAAAGAACCCCCATTTTTAAGGAGTAAGAACATTAAAATTAGTGGAGTCTAAACATCTTGCCCAAGCCATTCAGCTGCAGGGTGAAGTAGCAGTAGTGGCGGAGAATCAAGATTTGAATCAAAACCCATTTGCTGATAAACACATGGATTTTTTTAACCTAATCATTTGAAGTCTAGCTGATAAGATAAAGATGCAAGATTTAACAATAATTAACAGCTCGTACCAGATGAGTTTTATCAAATCCTTCCAGAAGTATTGATCCCCTCAAAAATTTGAGAATGAGAAATAAAGTTAAGAGGTCTGGATTTGAAGCTTCTTGAGGAGGCCAGTTCTTGGGTGGGACTGGGGGCAGTGAACATCTAGATATTTATGTAAGTTCTTCTAGAAAAAAAAGGAGAGCCAAATAGATGCCCAAAATAGAAGAAAAAGTTTATAAACAGAGTTTTTTCTTTGCTTTCCCCCACCTTCCTTCTTTCCTTTCCTATACTTCTTTCCTTCCTTCCTTCCTTTTTCTTTCTCTCTTTTAAATAAATAAATCTTTAAAAAGTAGTTTAACAATTTATGAATTTGTCTTAGTTAGGCCTTAGTTAGGCTGTCAACTCAAAGAAAGGAAAAGGAAGAGAAGGGAAAGGGGAAGTGGACGGGCAAGGGGAGAAAAAAAAAATAAATCCAGCCACCAAGCACAGGTCCTAACTTTTAATCTACTTATTTTCCATGGTTTCTTTATGCCTTTGATAGAAGTTAGTGTATGCTGCTTCCCAAACTAACCCAAAACTTTGTGGCTTAAAACATTCATGATTTCTCACAATTCTTTGGGTTATCTCAGTAGTCCTTTTGGTTTGGAACAGCTAGGATGGGGGTAGGTGCTAACTCAGGCTTATTCACATGTCAGTGATGTTCCACGGCCGCAAAAGCAGCAACTTCAAGGCATCTTGAGGTTAGGTTCAGAGCTCACACAGTCACTTCTGCTTCATTCTGTTAGTCAAAGAAGTGTTAAGACCAAACCATATTGAGTTTGTGGTGGGGAAATAATATCTACCACTTGAGGGGAGGAACTGCAAAGAATCTGTGACTGCCGGCAATATAAAGCACTTCTGGATGGAGAAGTGAAGATTCCTAGTCTATTATCAGCGATTGCCAATGGCAAATGTACTCTTTTTTTTTTTTTTTAAGGATTTTATCTATTTATTTGACAGTGAGAGGGACAGTGAGAGAGGGAATAAAAGCGGAGTGAGGGGCAGAGGGAAAAGCAGAATTCCTGTTGAGCAGGGAGCTCGGAGGGCTCCATCCCAGGACCCTGAGATCATGACCTGAGATGAAAGCAGACACTTAAGCACTGAGCCACCCAGGTGCCTTCTTGAATGCCTTCTTGAATGTCTTCTTGAATGCCTAGCTAATCTGTATCAGTTATCAATTGTGATAACTCTGTCACTAAAGAACTTCAGAAAGTAATGCTTCGTGTGCAGACCCATGAAAAGTTTCCTACAAAAGTGAACATGTTTGTCACATTAAATTTCTAGAACCAGCCACATTAAAGTTGAAAGTGGAAAGATGGTTTCACATTTTAACAACAACAAAAAATTTAAAAAGTATTTGACATTGAGGAAATATTTCTGTCTCTATAACAATGTCCTTTGAATTATAGAACTGAGGCATGGATTCTAAATTGACATGAGGTTTTCAAAGGGGAATGTTAAACAATGCAGTTAATATTCTCTTGGAAATTTTGAGAAATTCACAGAACTTCAAAGTGAGAATTGAAAATAAGCACAAGCTTACTTTCCCAGATTGTTGGAAATCCAATAACAAACATTATGAAACACCAAAATTCCAGAAAATACTAGATATGATTACAAATTTGGTCATAGTTTCTTCATATTCTTCAACTTTTATGGCATGAGCCACTGAGAACCTTAAGTACCACAAGTTTGCTAAAATAGTTCCCTAAGAGTACCTTACAATTTTGGGGGTAATTACCTCAAAGAACGCTTGTGTATGTATCCAAACACATCTTCCCTGTATTTTGATTCATGTTTTACCCCATATTCCATGTTGACAAGCCTTTTATCTTATCTTTTATTGAGATTTATTTACTTATTTTAGAGCAGGGGGAGGGGCTCAGGGTGAGGGAGAGAGTGAAGCCCAAGCAGACCCCCCTTCTTAGTATGAAGCCCAAGACAGGGCTCGAACCCACCCTAAGATATGACCTGAGTCAAAACCAAGAAATGGATGTGCAAGCAACTGAACTACCCAGGTGCCCTGATGTTGCCAAGTCTTTTAGAGAGAACACATCACTTGTACTCACTGGCCCCTGTGAGAATACCAACATTTCCACTAGGAATGCCATCACCAGAGGGTCCCTAAGCTCAAGCTTATGGATAGCACAAAAGTGATGGATTCTACTTAGAGGTAGAGGGATTGTTCAAACCCAGAGCTCCTTTTAAGTGCTCCTTTAACTCCTCTGTCTCTCTAACTCCCCAGTTTTATGGCTTCGCAGTACAAGGACCTTACACTCGACAGATATATAATATGAGCACTTGCTGGGGCAGGCAGGCCCTGTCTGGGGTGCTGGAGATAGAAGTGAACACAATGTTATATGTCAAATATATGCACTTTAAAAAGAGAAGAACAAGTGCATTTTTTCCAGTACCCTGCCTTCATGGAGCTTAAGCTTACTCAACTATTTACTTGTGTTCTCCTTCCTGCCCTAAGCCTGAGTAAAACTTACCTCTTTCCCTAGTTCAAAAAAAAAAGTCTCTTATGGTTATGAATAGATCTAAAAATCTGAGGAGCCCAAGGAGGGATAATCGACATGGTTTGCTGTCGCAGTCTGGTAGTGCCTGCCAAAAAATGCCCTGTTACATTTACAGGACCACAACTCAACAGATTTAGACAGGATATATTTAAATAATGTCAAGGACATTGGTTATAACTTGAAAAATTGAGCTTTTTTGTTTTGTTTTGCTTTGTTTAAAGGATTGCAAGTATGCAGTTTAAATGTTATTTCTCCCAACACTCTATTTGGATGAATGCAGGGAGCATCAAGTAGCCACAGGTTTGGTCACTTGATTGAGTAAAAACAAAGAATACCAAGCAAACAGCAAGATGGCATTATTCACTTTCCATTTGGGCATCTTAGCACTTTATTGTAAAAATCAGGGAATGAGAGATGCCTGGGTGGCTCAGTGGGTTAAAGCCTCTGCCTTCCACTCAGGTCATGATCCCAGGGTCCTGGGATTGAGCCCCACATGGGGCTCTCTGCTCAGCAGGGAGCCTGCTTCCTCCTCTCTCACTCTCTGCCTGCCTCTCTGCCTACTTGTGATCTGTCAAATAAATAAATAAAATCTTTAAAAAAAAAGATCAGGGAATGAGGTGAACATCACTTCAGCATGACCTACCTACTTTATGTGTCAGAACAAGTTATGTTCATTGAGCTATGCACTATTTATAGAGGAAAACTTAAGAGTTTGGGTGAATTTATATGAAGCCTCCTAATGTAGTGGGACCCATAAATATTTTAAGATAAAAAACATGAAAAGGTAGAGCATTTGACTTGGGATTAGAGAGGACACAGGGTTTTGTCCAAGGTAATTGTTTCTGAAAGAGAAAATCAAAGGTAAATTATTTTGCTATGTATTTGCGCACACTACTGACTCCTTAGTAGAAACTGAAAACTTTTCATTTTTACTTTTATTCTTTTTAGTTGCCATTTATTGTATACTTACTATGTGGCAGATTTTAATATCTGAAAGTCCATTATATACATTTCATTATATCCTCACTGTAAGGGAAGAGATGGATATTAGTGTTCCTGTTTAACCCATGAGGGCACTGAGGCACAGAGACTTTAAGCAACCTGACAATGACCTTAGAGTCCGCAAGTGATAGATCTTTAATTCAAAAACAGAGTACTTCGATTTCTAAGCCATTGTTTTTAACCACCTAACACTGCACCCTGAAATGTAGATTTCCAGAGCTGAGGTCAGCATCTTTTGTATGACAAAGGCTGATAGGATTTTGAACTCTACATCCCTGAACTCCAGTTCCCTCAACTGTAAAATGAGAACAATAA
This sequence comes from Mustela nigripes, assembly GCF_022355385.1. Lineage (NCBI taxonomy): Eukaryota > Metazoa > Chordata > Mammalia > Carnivora > Mustelidae > Mustela > Mustela nigripes. Next base: position 48,003,938 of record NC_081558.1, read on the forward strand.
TGCCTGCTTTGAAACTAAAAATAAAACAGTGTAAATGGAAGAACAAATGTGTTTTTCCAGCACCATTCACAGGATCTGAAAAAAATAGCATACAGTTCAAAATATTTATTGACTTAAATATGATATAAAGGAACTACTTCACACCATTTTTAAGCCAAGTTGCAAGGGGATGTTGGAATGCAATTACAGACATTGTAACTTCAACTTGAACATTTATCTCTATGCCAAATTAGTGAAACCAGAGATCAGGAATACTAAGAGGAGTCAAAGATAATTCACCCCACATAATTTGTGGCATTGTTTGAAAAGAACGTTTTCATTAAAAAAAAATGAAGTTGGGCGCCTGGGTGGCTCAGTGGGTTAAGCCGCTGCCTTCGGCTCAGGTCATGATCTCAGGGTCCTGGGATCGAGTCCCGCATCGGGCTCTCTGCTCGGCGGGGAGCCTGCTTCCCTCTCTCTCTCTCTCTCTCTGCCTGTCTCTCTGCCTACTTGTGATTTCTCTCTGTCAAATAAATAAATAAAATCTTAAAAAAAAAAAAAAATGAAGTTATTTAATAATATGTGTATATAAGTAATGTTTTTAGTTCTGCTTTACGTAAGGATGTGTGTGTTTATGTGCGAATTCTAGGGATGAAATATTAATATATCTTTCAAATGCTTTTCTGTTTATACTTATCTATGTATGCCTCTTCTGTAGCAAAATACTAGCATATCAAGCCAGGTTCACATTTTAATTCAAGTAGAATTTTATTAATGTAAAAATTGTTATTACCTGATTCTGACCAAACTTCTAAACAAGTTTGATCCTTCTAAAAGATACTTTGAATCATGTTATTCAGCTTATTAGTAGGGTTAGCTTTCTCTCATAACAGGTATTTGTTTTATAAGTTAGAGCATGATATCCTTGACTCATAATTGTGTCCTATGAGGAATGAAACAAGGTAGCAGTGACATTTTGTCTGGGGAAAAGTCGTGGGGGACACAAAAGTTTTGTATAGATACTTAAGCACCATCTTGTTACAAAGAGAATTCAGTTTTGTGTGGCCCTAAAGAATAAGACTAGGATGGTGAATGGAAGCTACAGGATGACAGGTTTTAGTTGAGTATGAGGAGGAGTTTTCTAACAGTCTCAGCTATCCAGAGATGCCTCAGGAACGGAAAGGATTCTAGCAGTTAAGGGGAAGCTGGACCTTCAGTGATTCAGGGCTTACAAGGAATGTGTGCCAAAGCCAGAAGCTGATGAAAAGCTCCACTTTGTCCACTGTGAAAACTCTTTCTGATGGATCTTTCACACCCACTGGTAAAGCTTATAGTCCTTTTAGGTGTTTTAGTTCATTTGGAAAACATGGTAACTTAACCCTAAGTGATAGCTGGTGTTTGATCTTGGCTAACGAATCTTTTGTCCTAGAATATAAAACCCTTCACTAGCCAAAGTTTTTCAGTGTCCTTTAATGGCCTTTCCTGATCTATCTGATCTTTACACAAAATTGTTCCTTAGAACTTGGCTTTGTGCCTCTTTTCCCACTCTTTTACCCTTCATGAGTTCACACACCCCATGACTTTAAATACCACCTACACCTTAAAGACATACAAGTTTACATCTTCTGAGTTTGAAACCCATGTCTAGTTGTCTACTTAACATCAATATATGGATGTCTTAGAGGCATTTCAAACATTCAACATGTTTAGTCTATTTTCTAGTTGTCCTCCAATGATACTCTTTCTCTTCTAGTTTCTTCATCTCAAGAAATGATACAATTAAATATTCATGCAAGATGTATGGAATTCTCTTTTGATAGATCCTTCACATTAATCCTTCTCACAAAGGTTCTACTTCTGGCAGATGTCTCAATTACATCTGCTTCTTTCCACCTCTACTTCTAACACCTTCACTAAGCCACCATTATCCCTGTCTGGGACCACAGTGATAACCCCTTAATTGCTTCCCCTGGTTCCACTTTATATCCCCATCCCCATTCATTTTTCACAGTCCAGTAAGAGGAATATTTTCGTTTTTTTTAATTTAATTTTATTTTTTCAGTGTTCCAAGATTCATTGTTTATGCACCACACCCAGTTCTCCGTGAAATATGTGCCCTCCTTAATGCCGACCACCAGGCTCATCTAACCCAACACCTCCTCCTCTCCAAAACCCTCAGTTTGTTTCTGAATCCACAGTCTCTCGTGCTTCATTTACCCCTTCAGTCTCCCCCCAATTCACTTTTCCTAATGTCCTCCATGTTCCTTATGCTCCACAAGTAAGTGAAACCATATGATAATTGACTCTCTCTGCTTAACTTATTTCAGTCAGCATAATCTCCTCCAGTCTCCTCCATGTTGATACAAAAGTAGTAAAAGGAAGGGCCATCTGTTCTCCAAAGTTCATAGCACCAATGGCCATAGTTGCCAAACTGTGGAAAGAACCAAGATGCCCTTCAACAGATGAATGGATAAAAATATGGTCCATATATATAATGGAGTATTATGCCTCCATCAGAAAGAGGAATATTTTCTGTTCTTTTGTATCTCATTAAAAAAGGAAAGAAAAAGAAAGGGAAGGGGAAAAAGGGGGAAGGGAAATGAAGAAAGAAAAAAAAGGAAAGGAATGGAGGGAGAAGGAGAGAGAGAAAAAAAGAAAAACTTTTATTTTGAAATAATTATAAACTCATAAAAAATTGGAAAATAATTCCAGAAAGGTCCCATTCAAGGTAATATTTTAGAAGTGCATACCTTGTTATGTCACTGTCTTGCTTAAGGTCTTTTAAAGTTCTTCTCATTTTCTTAGGAAAGTAAACATTGCTATCATAGCCCGTAAATCCCAGCATGATCCCTGCTCTTCTGTTTCTTCAACTCCTTTTTGATCTGCTCTCCCTGTCACTCATGGTGCTTTACTTATTCTGACTCTCTCTGTTTCTTGCCTATCAGAAATTCTTTCCAGCCTGATGTCCTTTGTCAGTGCTGTGCCCTCCTACTCACCCTTCAACATGATCAGCACATCATTCACTAATCCCGCAATCTAAATCAGGTCCTGTTATGGTCTTTCAATTATGTCTCATTTTTCCTACATAATACTTATCATCATTATTTGCATAATGACTTGTTTAATATCTGCCTCTCTAACTGAATTGTAAACTGCCTTTTCATTGTTCTAATATGACTACCGTGCAAATACTAGGTTCTTTACAATTTTCAAATCAATGAAATCTAACATATCCAAAAGGAAGAGTTGTGGTTGCTATTTAGAATTTCTTCCTGAGGCCAGCAAGCTCTGTGATAACACTGAGCTAGACATGGATCCAAACATTAGTTCTGTCTATTAAAGATGTGGATCTTTGACTCTTAATGTCACAAAACAAACTGAGAGGGGCCAGGGGGAGGAGGGTACGGAGAGAGGGGTGGGGTTATGGACATTGGGGGGGGTATGTGCTATGGTGAGTGCTGTGAAGTGTGTAAACCTGGCAATTCACAGACCTGTACCCCTGGGGCTTATAATATATTATATGTTTATAAAAAAATAAAAATAAATTTAAAAAAATGATGTGGATCTTTGATCGAGTTACTTAAATATATGGAACCTCAGTTCACTCACCCATAATAACATTAACTTTTATTGGTTGTTGCAAAGATTAAATGAGTAAGGGTTCAGTATAGTACTGTGGGTGAGCCTGTCATATCTTAGAAGCAGTGTTCAGTTTAGTACTGTGTTCAGTGTAGTACCGTGGGTGAGCCTGTCATATTTTAGAAGCAGAGATTCTTAAAGTCTGCATGTAAGGAAAACAGGCACATGTATAGCCACACATATACAAAACCTCAATGACATAGTGTCTGAATATTCCTCAGAATACAGTGTATGCTTTCCTTTACTCTCCAAGTGATATTGCTCAGATATATGATCCTAGATTGTCAGATTCTTTATACTGTACTTTTTACTTTTTAAAAAATTTTTTTACTTTTATTAACATATAATGTATTATTAGTCCCAGGCGTACATGTCTGTGAATCACCAGGTTTACACACTTCATAGCACTCACCATACCACATAACTTTCCCAATGTCCATAACCCCCCCCCCCCCCCCCCCCCCCCCCCCCCCCCCCCCCCCGGTAACCCTCAGTTTGTTTTGTCAGATTAAGAATCTCTTATGGTTTGTCTCTCTCCAGGTCCTATCTTGTTTCATTTTTTCCTTCCCTACCCTCCAAACCCCCCACTTTGCCTCTCTACTTCCTTATAGCAGGGAGATCATATGATAATTGTCTTTCTCTGATTGACTTATTTTGGTCAGCATAATACCCTCTAGTCCTATCCATGTTGTTGCAAATGGCAAGATTTCATTTCTTTTGATGGCTGCATCCATTGTGTGTGTGTGTGTGTGTGTGTGTGTGTGTGTACCATATTTTCTTTTTCCATTCATCTGTTGATGGACATCTAGGTTCTTTCCATAGTTTGGCTATTGTAGACATTGCTACTATAAACATTTGGATGCACGTGCTCCTTCAGATCACTACATTTGTATCTTTAGGGTAAATACCCAGTAGTGCAATTGCTGGGTCATATGGTAGCTCTATTTTCAACTTTTTGATGAACCTCCATACTTCCAGAGTAGCTGCACCAGCTTGCATTCCCACCAACAGTATAGGAGGGTTCCCCTTTCTCTGCATCCTAACCAGCATCTGTCGTTTCCTGACATGTTAATTTTAGCCATTCTGACTGGTGTGAGGTGATATCTCATTGTGGTTTTGATTTGTATTTCTCTGATGCTGAGTGATATGGATCACTTTTTCATGTGTCTGTTGGCCATCTGGATATCTTCTGTACAGAAATGTCTGTTCATGTTCTCTGCCCATTTCTGGATTGGATTATTTGTTCTTTGGGTGCTGAGTTTGATAAATTCTTTATAGATTTTGAATACTAGTCCTTTATCTGATATGTCGTTTGCAAATATCTTCTCCCATTCTGTCAGTTGTCTTTTGGTTTTGTTGAGTGTTTCCTTTGCTGTGCAAAAGCTTTTGATCTTGATGAAGTCCCAGTAGTTCATTTTTGTCCTTGCTTCCTTTGCCTTTGGCAATGTTTCTAGGAAGAAGTTGCTTAGGTCAAAGAGGTTGCTGACTTTGTTCTCCTCAAGGATTTTGATGGATTCCTTTCTCACACATGAGAGACATGAAAGACATGAGGTCTTTCATTCATTTAGAGTCTATTTTTGTGTGTGTTGTAAGGAAATGGTCTAGTTTCATTTTTCTACATGCGGCTGTCCAATTTTCCCAACCCCATTTGTTGAAGATACTGTCTTTTTTCCATTGGACATTCTTTCCTGTTTTGTCAAAGATTAGTTGACCATAGAGTAGAGGGTCTATTTCTAGGCTCTCTGTTCTGTTCCACTGATCTATGTGTTTTTGTGCCAGTACCATACTGTCTTGATGATGACAGCTTTGTGATAGAGCTTGAAGTCCGGAATTGTGATGCCACCAACTTTGGATTTCTTTTTCAACATTCCTCTGGCTATTTGAGATCTTTTCTGGTTTCATATAAATTTTAAAATTATTTGTTCCATTTCTTTGAAAAAAAAATGGATGGGATTTTGATAGGAATTGCATTAAATGTGTAGCTAACTTTAGGTAGTATAGGCATTTTCACAATATTTGTTCTTCCAATCCATGAACATGGAACATTTTTCCATTTCTTTGTGTCTTCCTCAATTTCTTTCATGAGTACTTTATAGTTTTCTGAGTACAGATTCTTTGCCTCTTTCGTTAGGTTTATTCCTAGGTATCTTAAGGTTTTGGGTGCAATTGTAAATGGGATTGACTCATTAATTTCTCTTTCTCTGTCTTGCTGTTGGTGTATAGAAATGCGCTGATTTCTGTGCATTGATTGTATATTGATTGTATATTGACACTTTACTGAATTCCTGTACAAGTTCAAGATTTAGAGTGGAGTTCTTTGGGTTTTTCCACATATAGTATCATATCATCTGCAAAGAGTGATAGTTTGACTTCCTCTTTGCCAATTTGGATGCCTTTTATTTCTTTTTGTTGTCAGATTGCTGAGGCTAGGACTTCTAGTACTATGTTGAATAGCAGTGGTGATAATGGACATTCCTGCCATGTTCCTGACCTTAGTGGAAAAGGTCTCAGTTTTTCTCCATTGAGGATGATACTGTTTTTCATAGATGGCTTTGATGATATTGAGGTATTTACCCTCTATCCCTATGCTTTGAAGAGTTTTGATCAAGAAAGGATGCTGTACTTTGTCAAATGCTTTTTCAGCATCTATTGAGAGTATCATATGGTTCTTGTTCTTTCTTTTATTGATGTGTTGTATCACATTGATTGATTTGCGGATGTTGAACCAACCTTGCAGCCCTGGAATAAATCCCACTTGGTCGTGGTGAATAATCCTTTTAATGTACTGTTGGATCCTATTGGCTAGTATTGTGGTGAGAATTTTTGCATCTGTGTTCGTGAAGGATATTGGTCTATAATTCTCTTTTTTGATGGGATCTTTGTCTGGTTTTGGGATCAAGGCGATGCTGGCCTCATAAAATGAGTTTGGAAGTTTTCTTTCCATTTCTATTTTTTGGAACAGTTTCGGGAGACTAGGAATTAGTTCTTCTTTAAATGTTTGGTAGAATTCCCCTGGGAAGCTGTCTGGCCCTGGGCTCTTGTTTGTTAGGAGATTTTTGATGACTGCTTCGATCTCCTTACTGGTTATGGGTCTGTTCAGGTTTTCTATTTCTTCCTGGTTTAGTTTTGGTAGTTTATAGGTCTCTAGGAATGCATCTATTTCTTGCAGATTGTCAAGTTTGCTGGTGTATAGTTGCTTATATTATGTTCTTATAATTGTACTTCTTTGGTGTTTGTTGTGATCTCTCTTTCATTCATGATTTTATTTATTTGGGCCCTTTCTCTTTTCTTTTTGATAAGTCTGGCCAGGGGTTTATTAACCTTATTAATTCTTTCAAAGAACCAGCTCCTAGTTTCATTGATTTGCTTTTTTTTTTGTTTTGTTTTGTTTGTGTCTATTACATTGATTTCTGCTCTGATCTTTATTATTTCTCTTCTCCTTCTGGGTTTAGGCTTTTTTTTTTTTTCCCTGTTCTTTCTCCAGCTCCTGTAGGTATAGAGTTAGGTTGTGTATTTGAGAACTTTCTTGTTTCTTAAGAAAGTCTTGTATTGCTATATATTTTCCTCTCAGGACTGCCTTTGCTTTGTGCCACAGATTTTGAACAGTTGTGTTTCCATTATCATTTGTTTCCATGAACTTTTTCAATTCTTCCTTAATTTCCTGGTTGACCTATTCATTCTTTAGAAAGATGCTCTTTAGCCTTCATGTATTTGGGTTCTTTCCAAGTTTCCTCTTGTGACTGAGTTCTAGCTTCAGAGCATTGTGGTCTAAATATATGCAGGGAATGATCCCAGTCTTTTGATACTGGTTGAGACCTGATTTATGACCAAGGATGTGATCTATTCTGGAGAATGTTCCAGGTGCACTAGAGAATAATGTATATTCTGTTGCTTTGGGATGGAATGTTCTGAATATATCTGTGATGTCCATATGGTCCAGTGTGTCATTTAAGGCCTTTATTTCCTTGTTGATCTTTTGCTTGGATGATCTGTCCATTTCAGTGAGGGGAGTATTAAAGTCCCCTCCTATTATTTTATTATTGTCAATGTATTTCTTTGATTTTGTAACTAATTGGTTTATGTAGTTGGCTGCTCCTAGTTAGGGGCATAGATATTTACAATTGTTAGATCTTCTTGTTGGACAGACCCTTTGAGTGTGATATAGTGTCCTTCCTCATCTCTTATTATAGTCTTTGGCTTAAAGTCTAATTGATCTGATATAAGGATTGCCACCCCAGCTTTCATTTGATGTCCATCAACATGGTAAATAGTTTTTCACCCCCTCACTTTAAATCTGTAGGTGTCTTTGGGTCTAAAATGAGTTTCTTATAGACAGTGTGTTGATGGGTCTTTTTTTTTAATCCATTCTGATACCCTGTGTCTTCTGATTGGGGCAATGAGCCCATTTACATTTTGGATAACTATTGAGAGATATGAATTTAGTGCCATTGTATTGCCTGTAAGTTGACTGTTACTATATATTGTCTCTGTTCCTTTCAGTCTACTACTTTTAAGCTCTCTCTTTGCTTAGAAGACCCCTTTCAATATTTCCTGTAGAGCTGGTTTGGTGTTTATAAGTGCTTTTAGTTTTTGTTTGTCCTGGAAGATTTTTATCTTTCCTTCTATTGTCGATGATAACCTAGCTGGATATAGTATTCTTGGCTGCATGTTCTTCTCATTTACTGCTCTGAATACATCATGCCAGTTCTTTCTTCCTGCCAGGTCTCTGTGGATAAGTCTGCTGCCAATCTAATATTTTTACCATTGTATGTTACAGACTCTTGTCTCAGGCTGCTTTCAGGATTTTCTCTTTGTCACTAAGACTTGTAAGTTTTACTATTAGATGATGGGGTGTGGACCTATTCTTATTGATTTTGAGGGGATTCTCTGTGCCTCCTGGATTTTGATGCTTATTCCCTTTGCTATATTAGGGAAATTCTCTACTATAATTCACTCCAATATACTTTCCCCCCCATTTCTTCTTCTTCTGGAATCCCAATTATTCTAATATTGTTTCGTCTTATTGTATCATTTTTCTCTTGAATTCTCCCCTTGTAGTTCAGTAGTTGTTTGTGACTCTTTTTCTCAGCTTCTTTATTCTCCCTCATTTGGTCTTCTATATCACTAATTCTCTCTTCTGCCTCATTTCTCCTAGCAGTAAGAGCCTCCATTTTCTCTTGTACCTCATTAATAACTTTTTTGACTTCACCTTGGTTAGACTTTAATTCTTCTACTTCTCCAGAAAGGGCTTTTATTTCTCCATGTCTTTTTCGAGCCCAGCTAGCACCTTGACAATCATCATTGTGAACTCTAGATCTGACATATTACCAAAGTCCGTATTGATTAGGTCTCTAGCCATCGGTACTGCCTCTTGTTTTTTTTTTGTTTGTTTGTTTTGTTTTTTGTTTGTGGTGAGGTTTTCTGCCTTGTCATTTTATCCAGATAAGAATATATGAATGAAGGAATAGAATACTAAAAAAGTTGCAAAGACCCCAGAAAAATGTGGATTAACCAAATCAGAAGAGACCCCCAAATCGTGGGGAGAAGAAAGGGGATAAAAATAAGTTTAAAAAAATTTTTAAAAAAGAAAGAAAATTAAAAAATATAATATATATATTAGACTGGTGAATAGAAGAGAGCCAACCACCTGATTTGGGGAGTATTTTGGTTCCTTAGAAGAAACTACCTACCAAAATTTTAAAGAAAGAAAAAAAATACACACACACACACACACACACACACACAAATAAGGGTAAACATGATGAAGGGGTAGAATATGACTGTAAAGATGAAAATTAAAAAAAAAATTAAAAAAGGAGTTGATAAGATAATTTGGTTGGGAAAAGAAAGAAAAAGAAAGTGGAGAGAATTTGCTCAGGATGGAGACTAGAATAAACCCTGTGCTAGATTTACAGTATATTTTGATCTAGTAGAAGAAGTTGTATCCCAAATTTTTTTAGAAGAAAAAACCCTATGTGTATACAAAAGATAAAGTTAAATACCATGAAGGGTCAAATATAAGTATAATAATAAAGATTCAAAAAATTGTTTTTAATAAAGGTATTGTTAAGATAAAGTAGTTAAAAAACATTAAAAGAGGAATGAGTAAAAGTTAAAAAATTAGAATAAGAAAAAAAATAAAAAAATTTAATTAAGTTTGCAAGACTAAAGAACAGTGGGGAGAAAGCCATGAATTCCATGCTTTGCTTTCCCCTCCTCTGGAATTCTGCTGTTTTCCTTGATCAGTGAGCTTTGTCTTGGCTGGGTATTCTTTTTTTTTTTTTTAATTTTTTATTTTTTATAAACATATATTTTTATCCCCAGGGGTACAGGTCTGTGAATCACCAGGTTTACACACTTCACAGCACTCACCAAAGCACATACCCTCCCCAATGTCCATAATCCCACCCCCTTCTCCCAAACCCCCTCCCTCCCAGCAACCCTCAGTTTGTTTTGTGAGATTAAGAGTCACTTATGTTTTGTCTCCCTCCCAATCCCATCTTCTTCATCATATATTTTTTTAAAGATTTTACTTATTTATTTGAAAGACAGAGATCACAAGTAGGCAGAGAGGCAGGCAGAGAGAGAGGGGGAAGCAGGCTCCCTGCTGAGTGGAGAGCCTGATGTGGGGCTCGAACCCAGAACCCTGGGATCACGACTTGAGCCGAAGGCAGAGGCTTTAACCCTCTGAGCCACCCAGGCGCCCCTAAATCCAATTTTTTTCCTTAATATAAAATATATTCCTACAGCTTAAATGTTGCAGGGAAAAATATTCTTACTGGTATTTTTCAGTCTTATGACCATCATGACCATTGTTCATACATGGACCCCTAATTCTGTTTATTAATTTCATTTCCTTGTTTTCTAGAAAAAAATCATCATATATATATTTTTTTATATTTTTTATTTTTTATAAACATATATTTTTATCCCCAGGGGTACAGGTCTGTGAATCACCAGGTTTACACACTTCACAGCACTCACCAAAGCACATACCCTCCCCAATGTCCATAATCCCACCCCCTTCT
>NC_081558.1:48014593-48056726 GCF_022355385.1 Mustela nigripes
GCCAAACCCCCTCCCCCCAGCAACCCTCAGTTTGTTTTGTGAGATTAAGAGTCACTTATGGTTTGTCTCCCTCCCAATCCCATCTTGTTTCATTGATTCTTCTCCTACCCACTTAAGCCCCCATGTTGCATCACCACTTCCTCATATCAGGGAGATCATATGATAGTTGTCTTTCTCTGCTTGACTTATTTCGCTAAGCATGATACACTCTAGTTCCATCCATGTTGTCGCAAATGGCAAGATTTCATTTCTTTTGATGGCTGCATAGTATTCCATTGTGTATATATACCACATCTTCTTGATCCATTCATCTGTTGATGGACATCTAGGTTCTTTCCATAGTTTGGCTATTGTGGACATTGCTGCTATAAACATTCGGATGCATGTGCCCCTTTGGATCACTATGTTTGTATCTTTAGGGTAAATACCCAATAGTGCAATTGCTGGGTCATAGGGCTGTTCTATTTTCAACATTTTGAGGAACCTCCATGCTGTTTTCCAGATTGGCTGGATATTCTTGCTGATCTTCTGGGGGGAGGGGCCTTTTGTAGTGATTCTCAAGGGTCTTTTCCCAAGGTGGAAATGCTCCACCCTTGCCATGTCCCAGGCCAAGTAATTTGTTCTGGTTAGCTCTCAGGAGCTTTTGTTCCTTGAACACTTTCCGTAGAGCTCTGGAGGACAGGAATGAAAATGGCGGCCTCCCAATCTCCATCCTGGAGGAGCCGGGAGCTTGGGGCCCCACTCATCAGTGCGCCCTCAGAGAAAAGCACTCAATCACTCCTGTCTCCCTGGTCTCTGGCCATGATCTGAGCTCACCCAGCCTGTGACTGAGTGTTTCTTCCTCTGGCACACAGCCCCATTTGTAGTCTCCAAACCCAGCAGATCCCTGCCCCTCTTCCATGGGTGTCTCCCTGGATCTGCCACATGTGGGGTCCCTGCTCAAAGAGCAGTGGTCCAACTGTGCCACGGATCACAGTTTAGAGTAACCCCAAACTGAGAGCTCACTCCTTGGGTCTGTCTCGGTAGCCGGCTTTCCCACTCTGATACCTGCAAGCTCTGCTACACTCAGACACCCCGATCCTTCTTTGACCCCACAGGACCTGAGATCACACTATTGCTGCAAGAGCTCCACCCCCACTTAGCCTGTGGAGCAATGTCCCTCAGTGGAGCAGACTTCTAAAAGTTCTGATTTTATGCTCCACTGCTCCACCACCTGTTGGGAGCTGGCGCTGCCCTTTCCCCCCCCCCCCCCCCCACCACTCCACAGTCTTTCTTCTCATCATTTCAGATTCCCTTCTCCGCATGTCCTACCTTTCAGAAAGTGGTCGAGTTTCTGTTTCTAGAATTGCTGCTCATCCTCTCTTTGATCTCCTGTTGGATTTGAAGGTGTTCAGAATGATTTGATAAAGTATCTAGCTGATCTCCTGCGACCTGATGTCATCTTAGCCTGCTACTCCCCCACCATCTTGACCCCTCCTCCCTTTTTTACTTTTTTAAAGGTTGGTTTTAATATGTAAAATATAGCTTCAAGCTTCTTTTCCTCTTGCCTTCATCTGACTATGAAATACATGATAAACAAATTCTCCTAGGCTAAGATTATATTCTATATTTCCAATCTAAACAAGCTTCTTTCTTTTAAAGAAGAATCTTAGAGATCATGACTTGTGCAGGGTTGTGTTAACTCTGGGGTACAGAGAAGACAATACAACATCCAAAGATCTGGAAAATATGGCTGTATAAGTATATAGAAGCTAGTTTATGTGCCTGTAAGTGAATTGATGATTCAGAGATATATTTTTAAATGATTGGGGGTGATGGCAACAATATATTACTATCTGACATTAATTTATATTACTACCGTATTATTAACTGGTAATTATCAATTCATTATAGTAAATAGTAATCCTCTAATAATATCAACTCTATTAACTAATTAACATAAATATGGTCAATAATGATTATATCAATCATTATAACAAATATTTGTAGTAATCTATATTAGTATCAGATAAAGTAAAGTACAAAAAATTGTTGCTAGAGGCAAAGAAAGACGCTTTCGTTTATGAAAGAGTCCATCAGATATTTGTTGATATGACAACTATCAGCACATATGCAGCTAACAAAGAGAGGCCCAAAATATATGAAACAAAAACTAAAAAAATTGAAGGAATAAATATACAATTCAACAATAATAATTAGAGACTTCACTACTTCCCTTTTCCTAATGGTCAGAGAAAGAAGGGATAAGATCAGGAAAGAAATAGAAGCTTAAACAATACTATAAAATTAATAGGGAGAAAAGAATCTGTAGAATATATGACTTGAAACAATACACATGCTTTCCAAGTGCATATGAAATTTCTCCCAAAGTAGATCATATATTAGATCAGTGAAAAAAGCCTAAATAAATTTAAAAGAATTGAAATCACACCAAGTGTGTTCTTTAACCATAGTGAAATTTGGAATCAACAGAAGGAAATTTGGGAAATTCACAAATATATGAAAATTAAGTACACTTTTAAATAATATTACATAGAAAATCATTAGTAATCAAACCAAAGCTATTAGAAACAATAAGTAAGTTTGTAAGACACATGGTATATATACTGAAATCAGTTATATTTTATACACTAGCAATAAGCAACCCAAGAATGAAATTAAGAAAATAATTATATTTATATCAAGTTGAAAAGAATAAAACAATAAATTTAGGAAGTATAAGTATATTGCATACTTTAAAAAAAAGAAGTCACTGAAATAAAGAAGACCTAATTGAACAGAAAGACATCACATGCTTATGGTTGAAAAATCTGAGTTTATTAAGATAGAAATGCTCCCCAGATATATCTATCGATTTAATGTAGTTTCTATCAAAATCCCAACTTCTTCTTCTTTTTTTTTTTTTAAGATTTTATTTATTTATTTTGAGAGAAGACAGTTAGAGCATGAGAGGCAAGAAGGTCAGAGGGAGAAGCAGACTCCCCATGGAGCTGGGAGCCTGATGCGGGACTCGATCCCAGGGCTCCGGGACCGTGACCCAAGCCGAAGGCAGTTGCCCAACCAACTGAGCCACCCAGGTGCCCCCAAATCCCAACTTCTTTCTGTAAAAATTAAGAGACTGATTCTAAAATCATATGAAAATTGCAAGGGGGCCCAGAATAGCCTAAGCAATTTGGAAAAAAGAAAAACAAATTTGGATGACTCACTGTTTCTGATTTTTAAAAATTTACTACAAGCTTCAATAACCAAAACAGTATGGTACTGCTGTAGGTTGGACATATAGATCAGTTGGATAGAATAATGAATATAGAGATAAACTCATACATATGTCCAACTGATTTCAAGAACATTGCCAATATAACTCATTTTTTCATCAAATGGTGCTGGGACAACTGGATAGCCACATGGGAAAGGATGAAGTTGGACCTCTCTCACACAACATTGATAAAAATCAACTCAAAATGATCTAAGGAAGAGTTAAGACTACAAAACACTTAAAAGAAAACAGAGGTATAAATCTTCATGACCTTGGATTAGGCAATGTTTTTCAGATATAACACCAAAAGCATGATAAACACCAGAAAAAAATAAATTAATTAAACCTCATACAAAATGAAAAAAAAAATTGGAAGTGAAAACTTTTGAGTTTCAAAGAATACTCAACAAATTGAAGAGATACCCTACAGAGTGAAGGAAAATATTTGCAAGTAACATGTATGGTAAAGATCTAGTATCCAGAATATATAAAGAACTCTCACAACTTAGTAGTTAAAAGGCAAATATCCCCGTAAGAAAAAAAAAATGGATAAAGCTTTTGAACAGGTATTCCTTCAAAGAAGTGCAAATGACCAATAATTATATGAAGACATTCTCAGAATCACTAGTCATTAGTAAAATGTTAACAGCCTAAATCAAAACCACGCTGAGATGCAATTTTTAACCCACTAGGATGACTGTCATAAGAAAGGCAGAAAATGTGAGTAAGTATGGATAAGGTTGTGGGGAAATCAGGCCTTATACATTTCTGGTAGAAATGTAAAATGAGGCAGATGATTTGGAAAAGAGTTAATTAGTTTCTCAATAAAGATAAACGTAGGGTTTCCACATGACCCTATTTATATACTTAAGAGAGATAAAAATATATGTCTGTACAAATACTTGTACACAAATACTTATAGTAGCATAATTTACAATAGCCAAAAAGAGGAAACAATTCACATATTCATTAACAGATAAATGAAGAAAGAAATGTGGTATATGCAAACAATGGAACAGTATTCTGCCATAAAAATGAAGTATTGATTCAAGCTACAACATGGATGAACCTTAAAATATGCTACGTAAAGAAGCCATACACAAAAGACCATAGACTGTGGATTCCCTTCATATGAAATGTCCAAAAAAATACGAAAATCCATAGAGGAAGAAAGTAGACTAGCGTTTGCCAGAGGCTGGGAGACAATGTAAGGAGTGATTGCTAGTGAGTAGGGGGAACCAAATGGAATTTGTGGGTAATGAGAATGTCCTGGAATTAGATAGTGATGATGTTTGCATGATCTTGTGAATATGATAAAGCCCACTGAATTATACATTTACTTAAAAAGTTTTTTAATTGAAGTATAGTTGACACATAATATTAGTTTCAGGTGTTCAACATAGTAATTCAACAATTGTATACAATATAATTGTATTACAATATATTGCTTTGCTTTTCATCCCTATGACTTAGTTATTTAAAACTAGAGGTTTGGGGGTGCCTGGGTGGCTCAGTGGGTTAAAACCTATGCCTTCGGCTCGGGTCATGACCCCAGGATCCTTGGATTGAGCCCCACATCCGGCTCTCTGCTCGGCAGGGAGCCTGCTTCCCTTCCTCTCTCTGCCTACTTGTAATCTCTGTCTATCAAATAAATAAATAAGTAATCTTTTAAAAAAATAAAATAAAACTAGAGGTTTGTATCTCTTAATTTCTTTCCCCCATTTTGCCCAGCCCCCAGTCCCCTCCCTTTTGGCAACCCTAGTTTATTCTCTGTATTTATGAGGCTATTTATTTTTCCCTTTTTCTTGTTTTTTTTTTTTTTAATTTGTTTGTATACCTTAAAAGGGTGAGTTTTGTGGCATGTGAATTATATTCCATATTTTTTTAAAGATGTGATAAACAAAAAAAATATGCCAATATACATCTATCCTCTTTCCTGTACTGGATACTGTTTCAGCATTATCTCAGTACATCCCCCGACATACACTATTTAATATAGGCTGAATGTTTGGTTCAGGAAGATGAAGTGTCATGCCTAGAGTCACACCAGTCATTCTAGTAAATCACAGAACTATTTCAAATACTATTCCATTTGATTCCTTAGTATGTTTAATAAAACAAATTGATCCTGAAAGCTGATAAAAATTAAGTTAATGCTTAATAGATTCAGTCAGAGCAACCAAGCATATTTGTAGATGTGGACAGCATGGCCATCAATTATATGTGTATTTCATAAACATTATGTACTTCTCAGGTATAAGTGCCCTGTATATTTAGCATATACTTGTTAGGATCAAGAAGTGTCCATCGATTCCGTCTCTGGGATATCAGTGAGTAACTCACATCTGTTTCTTACTGTTGCAGAGCCTGTAGTCTGATATTATCGATCCCCTCTTAGATGTCAGGTAGTATGCTAGGTTTCCAAGAAGGAGAAGAGGGTTGGAGGCTTGGGTGAGGAATAGAGACATTTGTATTTCCTCTCCTTGATGGTGGTTGATATGTTTGCTTGTAATTAAAACCTTGCAAAGGTGACACTGTGCTACACTTCCCCCATGTCTCCTTTCTTTTTTGTTGGGTTTATCATTCATGGGTGGAAACACGTTGGCTTGTAGCTTTGAGCAGTTCAACAGAACTTGATTTAAATAGAAACATGTCTGTAAAAAATAATTTTCTGTCAACAACATGCTGTCACTTTCCAAAGAAAACATGACTGCTTATAGACAGACTGTGAATACCCAAGGCAGAATTTGGCAAGGGCCTTTAGCTCACATCTAATTCTAAAAAGTATTATGGCATCTTAAATAATTTCAGTTTTATATTTTACATGGGAGATATTACCTCAGGTGGATGATTCCCGTGAGGGCCACCCTGGGCCATTTTTTATGTACCAATTCTGAGTCACCAATTCCCTTTCATTTTGAGCTCTTTATTTCCTTATTCTCCCCTAGAGAATCAGAAACTTGGAATTTGTTTGTTTGATAGCTTGGCTGTTTCCTTGCTCAGCTAAATTTTGTGTAGTGTGTTCCAAATATTCTTTAAGAGTCCAAAAATGAAAAAAAAATGGTTTGGCCAATATGATACTCAATTATGTATCATGAATTAGATAGAAGGTCTAAGGCTGCGTGTACCAAAGCATATTGACTTGAAATTGACCTAACAATAGCAAGTTACTCTATCCAAAAAAAGAAAAAAAAGAAAAAAAAAACACATGGGTTTCAGAGGGAAGGCAGATTCTAGGCAAGCCGTCAACAAAGGTTTAATGAACCCATCAACGATCTAGGTTGTTTTGCTGTGTCAGCTCTGGCCTCATTCCAAGACTGGTTCTTCTCATGGTTGCAAGATGATTGTCAATAGCATTTCTTTGCCTGCAGTCCGACAGAGTCAATGTAGGAAACATATTATCCTCCCCACACCACTGTCACCAGTCAGTAATAATTGCCAGAGGAATACTTGGTTTATACTAATCTTCCTTTATCCCTGGGCCTGAGGCAACCTAACTCTGGGTTATATGTTTTATGCCTAAAGAAGAAGTTTGAGTAGATGGTCAAAAGTTTATGCCATTTATGGTTTGATTCTTTATCTGAAAACAGGGTAAAGGATTTAAAATTTGTATTGTTTGTATTATAAGATCTTCATATGTAAGTGTAAGGAGGAAACTATTAAGTTTAAGTCTACTTAGATGTAATTAAATTTAAACTTAGTATTAAGTTGGAGTTGGGAAGAATCCAGATTGAATCCATAGGATCTTTTCCTTTTGAAGCTCAAGAGACAGTATAGCAGGATAGTTTGGCTTGTTTTGAAATCACAGAGTTCAAATATGCTTGTACCTCTTATGATCTGTGTCGCTGTGGGCCAGTACTTTAAATCTTATTGTTCACATCTGTATAAAGAAGGAAATGGCATCTAACTCATTAAGTTGACGTTTGACTATTGTCAAGTCGCTGGCACATGAAATGTTTTCCCATTTTCCCTAAGGACTGGATCAAAAAATCAGTCTTTAGTTTCAGAATCCTCTATTATGTGTGTTTGACAGGTAGCTAGCCTTCCTGGGTTTTATGTAAAGAACTTCATATGAAACCCACATGGTCCCTTTACCAGAGCTGTGCTTTCCACTGGCTTCATGAAAGATCTTCTTCGTCATCACTAGCAAAAATCCACCAGGAGAGTGGATTTTTCTCGTATCACAAGGACAGTAAAACATGGACTACGTCCAGGCTCTCCAGTGTTTGCTACAGTAATATTGGGGTGGGAGAGGAGTGCAGTGAAAGTAAAGCTCCCGCTGTAAGGTGGGTGTCATGTTGACATACCCAGAAGGCTTTGTGCCTCATATCTGTGGGAAGCAACAAGTGGCCAGACTTCAAATTATGGAATGTATACTTGAAAGAAGATGCTTTGCAACATGACCCCAGAGATATGAACTAATATCTTTTCTTTGCTTACTCATTCAGTTTAAAATAACAAAGGCAAAATTTTTGTCCTGCAACTGTGTTAATTTTGCCAGTTCTTTTATAATTTATTTAAAAATATTAGTTGGTCTGAAATATCTGTGGTGATATAAAGTTTTGTGTTTTGTTTGGTTTGGTTTGACTCTGTACCCTCAAACCAGTTTCCAGTTTCTAGAGAGGAAAAAAAAAAGGTTGACTTTCCATGGTGGCTTATCAGTTCATTTATTTTGCAAACAGTCTTTTGAATTAAGTCAAATAAAACTAGGTATTAGTTAGTAATTACTTAAAAGTGGTTTAAGTAGCCATTAAAAAAAAAATCTCTCTAATCCTCCACAACATCAAAACTTTTTTGTGCAAGTGGTTTGCTTTTACTGTGACATACTGAAAATGTTCAGCTGGATATGAGACGTCAGAAAGAAGGCATCCTGTGATTTAATGCAGGGAGATGCTCATGAAGGTATGGAAGAGCACAGTCTTTGTTCCTCAAATCAAACCCTCTATACAACTCATTTGGATTACAAGGATCCACACAGAACTGAACTCAGTGGCACCCACTGCTTCCCATTCCATTTTGTAGATATATATTTATATAGACTTGTCTCATTCTGTTATCAGCACCACTTGTTATTTGTAGTAAAATATTTATATTCCCCTGCCCTCTGCTTGTTTCCTATCAATACATGTAAGAACATTAAAGATTGATTGTTTAATTTTATAACTGCATAAATCAGCTAAAACGTTATCTTTTACAATTGAAAAATTGAAATGTGTGTGTGTGTGTGTATGTATGTATGTGTGTCTATTCACAGGAAAAATTGGGGAGAAATGGTACAAGGTTTAAAAGTATAAAAAAATTAAAAGTATAAATTTAAATGAAAAGGAGTGCTTACCAACATATGTTAAAATATAGGTGAACCTTAAAAACATTATGCTTTATGAAAAGAACAAGTCACAGAAGATCATATATTGTATAATTCTATTTATAAAAAATATCCAGAATAGAAAATCTGTAAGAACAGAAGATATAACAGTGGTAGCCTAGGGCTAGGTGAATGGAGATATTGGGGGTCTTGGCTAAGGGGTATGAGGATTTTAGGGGGTAGTGACCATATTCTAGATTCAGTTGTAGTGAAGTTTCCCTGAATCTAGGACTATATTAAAAGCCATTGAACTGTATAGAATTAGAATGTAGAAAATAAAACTTTATAATTTAATAAAGTAATTAAAAATAAAATTATTGAAGCTTTACAAAAATGGAATCATTTAAAACAATTTAACTTTTGTAAAGGCAAAACAAATTCTGTCTGTGGGTGAAAGTCAACCTTCAGAGGTCAAAATTGCAATACATTCTCTAAAGACCAGCAGAAGTTTCACTCATGGTTTTATTGATTTCTTCAGGAAATGGAGACTAGATCTGGTCATTCGGGGGCTTCATTGAGACACTCTCAAGCGATAGGAGAAATGTAGAAGTCTGACTCTATCATTGTACAAAAAATATAAGAAGAGGTATGTTCAAAGGAACAAAAATCTGGCAGGAAAGAAAAAGAAGGTTATTGAATCTTTGGATGGAGTCTTCAAAAAAAGTTCTAAAGAGAGGAGTAGAATCTTTGGATCAATGACTATGTGTGAGCTTTTTGTTCAGGTAAAGTTAGGACAATCTAATCTAATCCTTATATATAGATTTATTTATTGATTTACTTATAATTCTGTAACACCATGGATGAGAAAGCTAAACCTTGACTCCAATTACACAGCTAGAAAGTGGAAAAGCTAGGATTCAAATCAAGGTTTTCTGACTGACCCAGGAGTTCCTTTCTTCTCTTAAAACTTCAGTTGATGGTCTGTGGCTATTGGCAGTGTGGGATCAGCACGTACAGATTTGGGCTCTGAATCTATCTTCCTGTGTGATCTTCATTCACATCTCAGACTCACTTTCCTCTTATATAAAAGTTAGACCTTTGCCTTAGATAATTTTAAAGGTCTCTCCCAAGTCTAATAAGTGAGTGTTATGCAGCATGCTGCTACAAAAGTGTTACATTTCAGATTGGCTAGAGCTTTTCATCACTGGTGGTTTAAATTGCCTTAAGGATTTAAGACACTTTCAAGTAATAAAGCCATTTAGGCAATTTAAATCTGCATTAACTATGAGCTTTTGTCTACTGAGCTACTTGAGGATGCTTTTTGGTTTTTGTTTTATTTTTTGTTTTGTTTTGTTTTTGTGGAAAACTGAGCACTACAGAATTTTCTTAAGGGGGATCTTATCCAAGCTTATGGGATGCAGACACAAAAGTGATATGGTGAATAAAATCTGAGTAATAGCAATTTTTTCTTGAGGAATGAAATAATGATTAGAGACAGATTGGTAATATAAACCACAGAGGTTGCCCAAAATGAAAATTTGCAAGGTCAGCTCCTAGAGGTGATGTAAGGAATTTATTCCTGGTACACAACTGTATGTGGGTAGATCCTGACCAACAGTAAATGAGCTTGCATAGTAGCTTGCTTTTAACTTAGATGAAAAGCATTCTGGCTCCTAGATGAGGCACGTTCTGTGTTTCAGATTTCAAAAAGAAAATAAAGGAATATATATCTTACAGAATTTCATTTCACTACTTGATATAAAGAATTTTTATATTGATAAGCCTAACTGGTTTGTAAGAGAATTTGAAGTGATTCTGATAGGGAAAATGGTGGTATCAAACTGGTTAAAACTGAAGAAACTCCCTGTGATCTCTCACACTTTTTATTGAAATAGCATAACAACATTTGCTCCATGAAATTCCAGTTAGTAATAACTGTTTAAATACTTGCAATAATATACTGAAATGGTGATCTTAATGTTTTAAAAACTTGTATCAACTTCTTTTTTTCCTCTCATAATAAGTCTTTTTTAATAGACAGGAAAGAATTCTTTTCAAAGCTTGTGGGTATGTCTAAAACAAGATTACTTTTACTCCAATGGTCTGCTTATGTGAGATAATGCAACCTACACTCTTTTTTCATCCAAGAAAATTAAAGGGAGTGGCCCAGTAGGGGGTTAGCTTTATCATGCTCTCAAGTTTTACTGTTAACAAACTCCTAACAGTTCTAATTGGGGAATTTAATTTTATTGGAGACCTGCTGAGGGACAAACCATCCATTAGGTTCCTTTTTCATGAGTTGATGAACCCTAGCTTAGAAGAAGGGTGGGGTGCTTTGTGCCATTTCCAGCGGCCATGCAAAACCAAATCAGAAAGGTGTTTCCTTTAAACAGTTCACTTCAACAGAGCTGCAGAGGAAAAACACTGTCTAACTCTTTGAATAAAAGTATGCACATGCCTTAAGGGCTTGTATCTTCATTGCTCAAATCCTTACCCCTTAACGGTTTTTTCTTTCACTTCTCTGTCCTGAAACTGTGTGATAACTTACCCAGAAAGTCTTCTTATGGAATTTGACTTTACATTAGAACAACTTGGCAATATTTGCACAGCAGCTGGAAGAAAGGTCTTTTCTGAGATGTACAAAGAGGTGGAGCATGTGTGGATCACTGATTAGACAAGGCAAACAGGCACAGAATGTAAGAGGGATGGAATAGAACGGAACATATGTCAAAGAAAGTCATTTGACCTGTATTTACACTCCAGCAGAAAATAGAAAATAGTAGGCAGATTGAGATTTCACAGTAAAGTATGGTAAAAGAATTCTACTTAAAATTGCAGTTACAGCTCTGACTGTTGACTTCTTATGATGACATTGGCAAAATGCAAAATGTCCTCATATCCCTATGCTGTGGTAACTTTGACATTTCTAAAGCTTCCTGAATTCCTTACAGAAGTTTCCATAGAAACCTAAAGACACATTCTTAGAAACAGGTGAATTAAAAATGTCCTGTTTTGAATCAGTAAGTACCATAGAAGAAATGACAACTTATATATATGAAAAGTTGTCTTTCAAAAATAGTTTGGTGTAAACATGAGAGACATGAAATTTTGTTATTAAGAGGGATAGTACTATTCACAGAAATTACTAGCAAGTACTTAATATTTTACAGAAGCATCATGTCCATTACTTAATTATTTCTGATCAGAAGTCCCATGACTATTATATCTGTTCTTTTATAATCTCTGTTTTATGGAAGTGTAAGTTGATACTTGGCTGAAGTAAGTAATCTCCATTTGTATACCAACATTTTTCTTTCTGTCAGATTTGCTGAAAGTATGCAAGTAACTGTTGATGTGGAACTGGATTCAAATTTCACTTAATGAAACCATTCTATGCTAAGACTAGTAAATAAACAAGCACACAAACAAATAAAAAACTCTTTTTTAAAAAAAAAAAGATTTTATTTATTTATTTGAGAGAGAATGAGAGAGAGAGAGAGAGAACATGAGAGTGGAGAGGTTAGAGGGAGAGCAGACTCCCTGCGAGCAGGAAGCCCGGTGTGGGATTAGATCCTGGGACTTCAGGATCATGACCTGAACTGAAGGCAGTCGCTCAACCAACTGAGCCACCCAGGCACCCCCAAATAAAAAACTCTTAAGGCATTTAGGAAACACAAGAGGATGAACAATGTGGAAAAAACTTTTTTATTCAGAGCAGAATTTTATGACTGAAAGAACCTGAAAAGGTTATTCTGAAATTTTCCTATCATTTCTTTTCATATTGAAGAGAATGTGGTCACTCTTGTGATGAATAGTTTCCAGATGTGTCCCTGTATAGAGCAGTCCTTTGGATATCACTGGTTGAATTATCTTGGAGGAGATCATATTATACTTATGTAATCAGTGGAAATTTAAGTAATTACTATCTTTCTGGAGATTTTTTAAAATTACAACTATTTTTCTAAAATCTTGGACAAAGAAATTTGTAATATGGGTCTCTGAAGAGATTTAATTTTCCCCATTATTTCTAAGTAATCATTTATGCAGATGTACATGTTCTTTCCAGACAAGTTTGGTTCTTTCAGAAACCAGGGAGTGGAATTCTGGAGAGATGGTGACCAAAGTGGCATCATTTCTGAAGCTCTCTAAAGCCCTACATAAAAACAGATTGTGCCAATAAATAACAAAACCAAAACCCCTGACAACATTTATAACAAAATGAGGCAAAAGATATCCCATACATTCCAAAATATACATGGGTGAAGATAGCCATCAATAACCATGGGACGTGTGGGGTGATGATGGGGTAGAAGGAAACAGTGTAGTGTCTGATGATCATGAAAACCCTGAGAATAGAGAAATCCCAAAGAACCAGCTGGCATGCAGGAGGACCAGCCTGTGAACAGCAGCTGACGCTGACAGGGCTTTGTCTTCTGCATGTTATCTTCTGGATGAAGAACAGAAAGTCTCAGAGCAGTGTGAGCTCCCATGGGTTATCCAAAGTTATCTTTCAGGGTTCCCATCTAGGATAGGATCTCAAACTGAGGAGAAGCTACCATTCAGGCATGAAATCAAAATTGAGGACAGACAGAGTAGAGAAAAAGATAGAGAAGGTCTAGATCTAAGTAGGAGGGAACAGAGCTAGGATAGCCCATAGTGAACTGCCATATTTTTGAACATAGGATCCATGGATTGAATGAGCAAGCTTTGTGACGTTAGAAACCATATTCTGAGCCACGCTTCCTATAAAAGTTTAGGTCCCCCCCCCCCCCAAAAAAAAGTTCAGACCAATAGATTTGCATAAAAAAACTTAATAGAAAATTATTTTGAAATCAAACTATCATAAGAAAAAAGATAATGAGCAAAAAATTAATAATCAAACATGCCAGAAATACTTTTCCACAGACAAATTGGAAGTGTAACACTTTATTTAATAATGAGGCAAAAGGCATTAAGGAAATGATGCAAGACGTGAAAGAATAACAAAATCAGAATTTTTCTAAATGTCTCCATTTTTCTAAGGTTGCAGTGAAGTAGCTTTTGGCTTAAACAACATATATGATAAACCACAAATAAATGAGGCAGGGATTGGGGAGTACATACAAAATATTTTAATTTTTCTTAGGAATGTGATTATCAATGTAGAAGAAAGGTGGTACAGATGTAAGATATAAAGGCAGTAAAATCCTGTAGCCTTATGTTTTAAATAGAAGAATTATATGAACTCAAGATATATTTTAAATTTAATAACAACATATATATCTTATATATTATTATAATTATAGTAATTATGATTATTAATATATATTAATTATATGTATATACAGTTGAACCCTGAACAACAAAAGTGTTAAGGGCACTGACCCCCTGCAACAGTCAAAAATTAGTGTATAACTTTTGACTCCCAGAACTTGACTATTTATAGCCTACTGTTGACCAGCAGCCTTACTAAGAATATAAATAGCTAATTTATATATATTTTGTATGTCATATGTATTATCAACCATATTCTTATAATTAAATAAGCCCAAGGAAAGAAAATGTTAAGAAAATCACAAGGAAGAGAAAATATGTTTACAGTACTGTGTCAAAAAAATATCTGTATAAGGGGACCCGTGCAGTTCAGATCCATGTTGTTCAAGGATAAACTGTAGTTAAGTATGTTATAATAGCATATACCTTTATTTTATATAATATGTGTGTGTGTGTGTGTGTGTGTGTGTCCCCTTACTGGTCCTGAAAAAGATCTCAAACTTTGATCAAACCAGTAACACTGAGCATGTTAAGAGTCAAGATTATGGTTTTTAGAATACCATTTCCCACTACAAGACATTAAGGATTCTTGGGTATATAACTGATTCTATGTCTCAGGCAGAAAATATAAAGGATGAAAGAGGAAGCCATGAAAACTGCTAGAGTCACATCAGATGGACTCAGGAACCTATGTGTAGAGGGTCCCACAGGCCAAAGATGAGATCATTTGACCTTTAATGGGGATAATTCAACTGACCAAACCAACTGGCCAAATTAAATATATTTAAATTCACAGATTGATAATGATGTGCTTGTGTGTATACATACATATGCAGGCATTCTTCATTTTACTATATTTGGTTTTATTGTGATTCACAGAGACTGTTTTTTTTTTTTTTTTTTTGTTTTGTTTTTACAGCTTGAAGTTTTGTGGCAACCTTGCATCCAAGAAATCTGTCAGCACCATTTTTCCAATAGCATTTGCTCACTCTGTGTCTCTGTGTTACATTTTGGTAATCCTCACAATAGTTCCAATTTTCATTATTATTATACATGTTATGGTGATCTGGGATCAGTGATCTTTGATATTACTATATTAATTGTTTTGGGACACCACAACAAGGCCCGTGTAAGATGATGAACTTAGTCCATATATACTGTGTGTGTTCTGACTCCTCCACCAACCAGCCATTCCCCATCTCTCTCCTTCTCCTCGGGCCTCCCTATCCCCTGAGATACAATATTGAAAATAAGCCAATAAATGACCCTACAATGATCTCTAAGTGAAATGGACAGATGAAATGTAGAGTCACACATCTCTCACTTTAAATCAAAAACTAGAAATGCCTTGCAACAAATAGCCAAGTTGTGAATGTAAAGGAAAAGTTCTTCAAGGAAATTTAAAGTGCTAGTCCAATGAACATATGAATGATAAGAAAGTGAAACTGCTTTATTACAGATATGGAGAAAGCTTTAGTGGTCTGGATGGAAGATCAGAACAGCCATAACATTCCCTTAAGCCAAAGCCCAATCCAGACCAAGGTCCTAACTCTCTTCAGTTCTGGGAAGGCTGAGAGAGGTGAGGAAGCTGCAGAAGAGAAGTCTGATGGTAGCAAAGGTGGTTCATGAGGGTGAAGCTGTTTCCATAACATAAAAGTGCAAGGTAAAGCAGCAAGTGTTGATGTAGAAGGTGCAGCAAGCATTCCAGAAGCTCTAGCTGAGATCATAATGAAGGTAGCTACATTAAACAACAGATTTTCAATGTAGACAAAACGTCTTCTATTGGAAGACGATGCTCTCTGGGACTTTCATACTTAAGGAAAAGACCATGCCTGGCTTCAAAGGACAGGCTGACTCTCTTTGGGGCTAATACATCTGATGACTTGAAGCTGAAGCCAGTGCTCATTTACTATTCTGAAAATCCTAGGGTTCTTAGGAATCATGCTGAGAAGACACTGCCTGAGCTCTATAAATGCAATAATAGATGTTGGACGATAGCACATCTGCTTATAACACAATTTACTAAGTATTTTAAGGCCACTGTTGAGACCTGTTGCCCCGGAGCGGGGGGCGGGGAGGGTTACAAATACTTGGCAATGCACCTGGTCACCCAAGAGCTCTACTGGAGATGTACAGCAAGATTATTATTGTTTTTATGTCTGCTACCACAAGATCCATTCTGCAACCCACGAATCAAAGAGTCAATTTAGGGGTGCCTGGGTGGTTCAGTCATTTAAGCCTCCAGCTCTTGATCTCAGCGCCATGAGTTCGAGCCCCTACCCCAAAATAGATTCATTTCGACTTATGAGTCTTTTTTTTTTTTTTTTAATATTTTATTTATTTATTTGACAGAGAGAGAGAGAGAGAGATCACAAGTAGTCAGAGGCAGGCAGAGAGAGAGGTGGAAGCAGGCTCCCTGCTGAACAGAGAGCCTGATGCGGGGCTCGATCCCAGGACCCTGAGCTCATGACCCGAGTCGAAGGCAGAGGCTTTAACCCACTGAGCTACCCAGACACCCATCAAGTCTTACTATTTAAGAAATACATTTTGTAAGGGTGATTTCTCTGATGGATCTGGGTAAAGTCAATTGAAAACCTTTTGGAAAGGATTTGCCATTGTAGATACCATTAAGAACATTCATGATTCATAGGAAGAAATCAAAATATCAGCATTAATAGAAGTCTGGAAGAAGTTGATTCCTAGCCTTCTGGATGACTTTGAGGGTTTGAGACTTGAGTGGAGGAAGTAACTGCAGATATGGTGGAAAGAGCCAGAGAACTAGAATCAGAACTGGAGCTTAGAGATGTGACTGAATTGCAGCAATCACATGATAAAACTTAAATAGATGAGGAGTTGCTTTTTTGGATTAGCAGAGGAAGTGGTTTCCTATGATAGAATCTAGTCCTAGTGAAGTTACTGTAAAGACTGTTGAAATGACAACAAAGGATTTAGAGTGTTACATAAATTTAGTTGATAAAGCAGCAGGAGGGGGTTGAGACGATGGACTTCAGTTTTGAAGAAAGTTCTATGGTGGGTAAAATCCTTTCAAAGAGCATCACATGCTAAAGGGAAATCACTTGTAAAAGGAGGAGTGAGTCATGTGGCAAACTTTATTACCTTATTTTAAGAAATTGCCACAGTGACTGTAATCTTCAGGAGCCATCCATATGGAGGCAAGACCTCCCACCAGCAAAAAAAAAAAAAAATTACAGCTAATGAACACTCAGATGATGCTTAGCATTTTTTACCAATAAAGTATTTTTTAAATTGAAGTATGTACTTGTTTTCATACTAAGTGTGATGCTACTTCACACTTAGTATGCTACAATATAGTGTGAACGTAACTTTTATATGCACTGGAAAACCAAAACATTCAATTTAACTTGCTGTATTGCAGTACTCTCTTTATAGCAATGGTTCAGAAAAAAACCTGCAATACCTCTGAGGTATACTTGCATTAACTGACTTCTTTTGGAGAATGATAGCTATTCAGTTATTTATGTTGAAAGTGGATAAAAAGGAAGAATCAAGCATTCTACTCTGGTACAGAAAATGTACCCCTGGTTAACCAAATGAAGATGAGGAGAAGCATCTCTATAAAATATCCCTATTAGTGAAAAAGCACAATGGAATTAGAATATTGTCACCTTGCAATTCCCAGTGAACTGCTGGACCTAGGTTTTAAGCATCAAAAGGCACTAACTGCTGGACCTAGGTTTTAAGCATCAAAAGGCACTAACATAACAAAAGAAAGAACTGGACATTAGGCATCTCCTGATATACCATCTATAGTCTTTTAAAATAGGGATACAGTCCATATACAAGTATTTTACCCTCTTAAAATCTAAAATCTAGTGGTGCTTAGTATATTCACGAAATTGTGAATCATTATCATTTTCTCATTCTATGACATTTTTAGTACCCTAACAAAGCTACCATCCAATAGCAGTCATTTGGCACCCTTTTCCAAAAACTCAGAAACCCCTAATCTATGTTCTGTCTCTAGAGATTTGCCTATTTTGGATATTTCATGTAAATGGAATCGTACAATATGTGGCTTTTAGCAACCAGCTTTTTTTTCATTCAGCATAAATATTTTCAAAGTTTATCCATGTTGTAGAATCTGTTCAGTACTTTGTTCCTTTTTGTGGTTGAACACTGTTCCACTGCATAGATATACCACATTTTGTTAATCCACTCATCAGCTCATGGGTATTTTTTTTTCTACTCTTTTGGCTATTATAAATAACCTTCTGTAAGTGTTATAAGCATTTTTTTTTTTGTATACCTATTTATGTAGACTTATGTTTTTAATTCTCTTAAGTATGTAAATAGAAGTGGAAATATTGGGCCATATGGAAACTCTACTTTTAACTTTACTGAGGAACTGCAAACTATTTCCCAAAATGACCATAAGAATTGAACCTGATTCTGATCAGGTTCATCCAGATGCCCATTTATAGGAAGTGCAAAGGACGGAGAAGCTTGTTGATCTACACCACGTTGGTAACAGTGGACAAAATCCAGATTGTGAGAAAGTGGACCAGTTAAATGATTTGGGTTTGTCAACAGGTCAATTACGGGGAAAGAAGTGGGATGGTGGAGGATCCTAGAGCAAGACTGGAAAGACACATCAATCTTTAAAAAAAGTGCAGAGTAAATGACATGCCTAGAGATGATAAAGAAATGAAAAGATCGTGTCTAAGTGAATTGAGATACTCTGCAATGTAGTGATTCTTAGTCAAGAAAGTAAGTCCACATCAGTTCCTTAGAGACTATGAAAAGTTGTAGTCTTCAGTTTTATTTAAGTCTTTTTCTACTTATATACCTTGGTCTTTGGGTTATTTACTTGAAATGTCTGGTAGCTATTGTTATATTTTCTTTTTTACTTGTATGTATTTTTTTGTTTGCATCTCTTTCATTTATATGTATTTATCTATGTTTTCTTGTGACTTCAAAGTAACCAGTTTTAAAACCCAATCCTATATGTCCATGCTCGCTTTGCTCTCATAAACAATAACATGAAATCAATTCTGGTGTGGTTAGGTAAGGCAAATCCCATGTATCAGAAACATCATCTCCACCCCCAAACCACAAATAATGATATGTCACAGAATCAACCTGAATGTAATGGTCCCTGTGGAAAGTGGAGGTTAAGATTTTAGGTTAGTCCTGTTGTTTTTGAAAAGTAATGCTATTCAAACCTGAATATTCAAAAATCATTAGGGGAAGTAAATTTAAAAGTCAGTCAGTCAATCTCAACCATGTGTCCTGCTTGGAAAGATAGATTTAGAAATTCCAGGTTTTAAAGCTTGGCTGTAACTTAGGAAGAAACCTATTTTCTCTGAGAAAATGACACTCGACTAGATCTTTCTTTCTCATTCTAAGTTTTAAACTGTTACTGTTCTCCGTAAACTGGTTTCTTCTGTGGCAGCTGGAAAGAGAGCAAATTCACCACATTTTGGGGACAGCAGCTCATAAGCACTATAACTGAGATACATGAAAATCTCTTCCCAAAGCAAAGCCATTAAAAAGAGTGGGTGCATTGCCATTTTCAAAGCATCGTGGGAGGTAAGGGGAGCTGAATGTATGGGAAGAGTCAGACAGTTTCTGATTTAGTTGATATGCTAGGCACACATTAGAATAGGTAATGCCATTTTCTCATTGACGTGGTACACGCTGAGCATTTAGTAAAAATGGAGGGCCAAGATGCTGGTTAGCAGTATTCAATAAAGTGTGTTGGTGGTTGTGTTCACAGGGACACTTGGGTTTCTGGAAAACTTAGAAACAAGAAATTGCCCATCAAAACAACAATTAAAGGATGAAGAGTAGAGGAGAATTCTGGAGATCATGAAGAGGAAGCAGCCTCCATCAGTGGTATTCATCACTCTCTTAGCTTTCCCTACAGAATACAACTAATACAGACTTCAGGATAAATTCTAGGGTTGTTTTTCTTCTAAGCCCTTAAAGATCTCTGCTGACAGTTATGATGTGCCATCGGCAGCTGCTAGCTATGTGTACTATACTGGCATCAGTGGTGGCCCCAATTATTCATCGTTCTCTCTATCCACGTCCTCTCAGTGTTGATTGACTGTGACTCTCCAGCCCTGAGTTTGGTCTTCTGACTAGCTTTGGGCAACAGAATGAGCACAGATGCTAGTGCACTACTTCTGTCTCCAGTTTTCAAGAGAACATGCTTGCTTCTGTTCACACTCTTACTCTTCTGCCATTGCCAAGAGTAGGACATGGTCCCAGGTGGATGGCCAAAGATATATAGAGCAGAGATCCCAGTCAACCCATAGACACAGGAATAACCTTTGATGGCATCAGCATTGCATAGCCTTAATAAAATGAACTCCATATATGCATGAGAAATAAATATTTAGTGCTGCATACCGCTGAATTTTAGGGTGGTTTATTATATACTAATAAGTAATGGATACATTATCCTTTTTCAAGACTACAGGCTTAATTCAAGGTGCTCCTTTTGCCTGGAATGTTACTGCTGTGATCTCCTTCACTCTGCTCTTTCATGAATAAATACATCAGTCCATCATACTTCACCTTAGATATCACTTCCTCTTGGAAACTTCCTTTTATCTCCCAAGAGTATGTTCGATGCTCCTTCTCATTTTTTTATAACCTTCTGAACTTGTTTATATCATCACTATTAAAGATGGTTAAAAAGGCAAGCCATTGACTTAGATGTCTTGAGTTTAAGGATTTAATTCATAATTCATGTACTTCAGAGATAGATAGCACATTCTCTAAATGCCAGTCTTCTCATTTTTATAATGAGAATAATACCTATGTTGGTGATAAAATTTTATGAGGCTTGAATGAGATGGTATATGTAAAATACTGAGTGTAGTCACCAGTTCTTGGGTGTAATTATTTTTGTCATATATAGTTCCAGTTAATTCCTAAAGCTCTGGCTGCCTAACCTATTCCAATCTATAAAGAGAAGGATCTCTTAATTAAGTGTTTGGCTACCCTGGGATATAGTTCATATAGACAGAATGGGTAAATATTTGATTCATGCCCCTACTTCCCCATATCTATCTATCTATCTCCAGTTTTTAAACTGGAGATAGATAGATGAGTTGGGTTACTAACATTCTCTGAAAAGGAAAAAAAAACACATTTTTTTCCTTCTTGTTTCATTCTTTTGAACTCAAGGACTGTAAAATACCTGATGTGTGTCAGTCATTGCTGTTACTCTTATTTATGTATGACTTTGCCGTCTTTGGCCATAGCAAATCTTTTTGTTAGATCCTGAGTTCTTTGGCATAACCTCAGTAGTTTTGATAAATTCCTTGGTTTCTGGTTTGGCAGTGTGCTCCAGGCCTATCTCATATATTTTCTACTCCAGTTATTTCTCTAAAGTCCTCCAGTATCTTATAAGAAACTATAGAGACCATACTCCAGTTTAAGAGTTTTGCGGCTGATTAGACCACTGATTTTGGGCCTTTTTAGAGGACAGATTTAGAAACTCTTTTTTTTTTTTAAGATTAAATACTGTATGGATCTGAAATTAATCCTAAATGGAACCTTTGTATTGGTAAGCTCATCAGAGTACCTACTTACTTTCCTTATCTAACCTAATTGTAATACTCTGGACTTTTGTGAGTAAAGCCTTTTCTTAATTTAAGATACCTTGACTGGTTATTTAGAAAAGATGGGATGCCTAAATACCAATTGATATAACTTCTGGAGTAAAATGAGGAGAGATTGTTAGAAGATAACAGATCAGGCGAAAACTCATCTTGTCTGAATGATGCTATGTGCATGATTAAATGACTAAGTCTATTTCCCATCTAAGGACCTTTAGATATGCAACTTTATTTTAATAGATGCTTTTCATCCTGACTATTAAGTCCGGATGACTATTATTAATTCAGGTTATATTTCACACTTTCTAAGTCTTATCTCCCCTCACCCCAATCTAATTATATTATGTTAGTCTTTCTTATAATATCTTCAGCTTTCTTTAACACCATTTATTGAAATTGGTTAATGATATGCTTGTGATATTATTTAGGGATTGTCTCCTACATTAAATTCTAAATGCACATAATTGAAGATTTTTTTGTTGTTTATTACTTCTTCCTCAGTACCTGATACTGTGACTCAAGTATATGTTGAATAAAGGAAGGTAGAGTTCATTATTCATTGTAATGCCTAAGGCCAAGGTTCTTCAATAAAGTCTAACAGAGTTCAAAAAAATAGCATAATAAAGAAAATTATTTTAAGATTCTTTGTAGCTCCCTGTAAATTCTGCTAGGCATGCTTAATTTGTTTTGCCAAGATTTGCTTTTTATTTATTTATTTATTTAGTCCACAATTTATATTCAACATGTACTTTCTCCCACTTGTTGGCACTTGATGGTCAGTGCTGATTTCACTCTCACTAGAATTGGTTGATGCTTGGGTAACCACTCCCAGAAGATAGGCTAAACAATTCTGAAATGTTGCCCTTAGGTGATTGTTTCCACAGTTGGGTAAGACCCATCTCCATCGTGGCCTCTTTAAACTGTAGTTTTGCCATTTTAACCATATGACAGCTTTGGATTGAGAGTGTGAGAATATTGAAGAAGGAAGTAATCATCTTCAATCAGTTCTGAATTCCTATATCACAAATTGAAATATATAGAGAAAAGATAATCATGATTTAGTCACACTGGTAAATAGTAATAATTCACTGATGTGAATTATAAATGAAATCTTCCTTAAGCCATCTCCTGTGGGCTACTTGGTAATACTAGGTTATATTTTTAAATCAACTTAAGAAGATATCTCTCTTTAATTCAAGTGATTATCCCCAGAAATGTAGGATATCCAAGTCAGTTTATTTTGTTTGTGTTTTAGAGGCGAGGTCTTTCATTATTAAATTATGAAATCAACTGGTAGGCACTTGAAAAGTTCACAAGAACATCAGTTAAGACGTTTGAGATACCTGCATATGTTTAAACCTATAATTCCAAGTATGTGTATATGTATGTATATATAAATGAATGAATGAATGAATGAATATAACATTGTTGAGAGAAAAAAGTGTTCTCACTCCCTTATTTATATTTTTATCAAATATATGTACTTAAGTCTTAGAGAATAAAAGAAAATGCTATCTTTAACCTTATAAAATATATTTTGTCAAATCGACAATCCAGACACATTTTTGATGAGTTTGGACCCTCTCCCTGTTCCACGGGTGAAACTTGATTGGTCAAAGCTAATCAGAATAATAACACTCCATTGTCCTCGTCTTTGGATCAGATAACTAAAGCCTTTGTTTTATTCAGAGCATGAGTTCCCTGGCACCAGGGATGGGGTCACAGCTGAGGCAACCTGCAGGAAGTTGAGGGCTTCTCTTTAAAGATTATGGGGGAAAAGCCTATTCTCTCCCATCGTATGGGAAGCAACAAGTATACAAACCCAGTTGCTGCTGGAAATCATCTTCTCTCATGAATTGCACCATCTTCAGGGTGAAGTTGATAATTGTGAAATGGCACTGAAGAGAGCCAGGCCCTTGATGACATCATTGAACTCCCTCCACTGCCCACTGAGCTGTTCTAGTTCTGGAATGCCAGTTAGAACCAACCCCAAAATATTAATTTGCTTTTACTGTCACCTCTTTCTGGACAAAGATGCGTTGGCCCCTTTAACTTGGCGGGTTTCAGTGCCTCCTGCCTGCTGCATCTCTGTAGTTTCTTCACTCAGTTTATCTCTTAAATTCACATTGCATCTTCGCATTATTTATGCACTTTGGGCTACTATCAATATATGATTTCTGACTCCATACCTCTCTCAACAGCCATTTATAATTATAATTTTACAGTCTTAGGTATCATAGTAAATCAACACCAGTTCATTAATGTTATAGTCCAATTATTGAGCAAGTCTAGTGACAGCCATTAGCATGAATTACAACAAATATTAAAGCTAGAAATATTGAACCTTTCCCCATAGGTACTATATAAGTGATACCCAGATTTATCTCTAATCATCAGATGCATGTAGCCTGTAAATCCTTCCAGCCCATCCTACACATATTTGGGATTTAAGTCTGTCTGTTAATATTATTTGGAAGCAGAAGGAATTTTTTAATTTTTATTTATTTTTATTTTTTTTTCTTTTTATTTTCTTGCTGTTTGTCTTAGCCCAACACTGAATTAACCATAAAGGTGACTCCTGTCAACTTCATTTCTCTAAGTCATGGTCTCTGATGATGGTAGAGCACTGAGCAGCTGCCCCTCAGTTATCTTTGGAACAGATGTATTTCTTAAATAGTTGGTGGTAAAGCACAATTCCACATAGCTAATCCAGGTTTGCCATTAACTTATATAAATTGAAAAAATATTAAGCCCCAGCCACCTACTTTGAGGAAAAAACTTCCCAAAAGAGAATTGGGTTTGCTAGAGGATTAAAACCTGCAATTTAAGGCATCAGGCCAATTCTCAGCTTCCAAACTCTGATAGCCCTTTTTCTTCTCCTTTTCCCTCCTTTTTTGCCCCTGTTACAGATTCCTAAGAAACTAGCTTTCTCTGCTTCAGCATTTTAAAGCTGCCAAAACAGTTTTATCTGGATTTCTCACCATTCTCACTCTAGATTAGTTTACAGAGAGAGCACTTCTTCATAGGGACTTGCTTTCTCAGGATCTTCTTAAAAAAAAAAAAAAAAAAAAGAAAAAGAAAAAAGAAAAAAAAAAGCCTATAATTTCATTGCCTTAAGGGGTTTCTGACTCAGTACCATAGGAAAGAAAACAACAATATAGATAAAAGATAGTTTAAAAATATAATGTTAAGAGGGATCACCTTGAACTCATTGTATCAATAGCCAGCACAATGTGGAAGAGTGAGCACTATCGAAATCTTGCAGATCTGTTTCCAAACAGGGTTTTTTTTTATTACTAGACTTCTAGTTGTGTAACTTAGTTGGTTTTTTTTTAAGCTTTAGTTACTTTATGTGTAAAATAAGTATGATAATGCCCACCTAAAAATTTTAGTGAGGATCAGAAATAATATGAGATCCCTAGAACTACTGAATGTTCCATTAAAGCTAGTTGAGTCCGTTCTTAGAGGCCAACTTACTAAGTCTTGAGTGACAGCTACAAGTCTGAGTTTTCCCTTGTTTTATTGCTGAAGGTAGGATGCGCAACCTTTCTCTCTCTGTAACGTGCAGATAAGTAATTGATTAGGGGACAAGAAAACTATAAACGAATGGGTCATTCAAGTGTTGAATGACTGATGATCCCTGAATTGGGATATAATTGGTTTCTGAGGAGGGCTTCAAAATCCATCTTTTGGGTTTTTCTGTATCAGTTCATGCAGCTTGCCCTTGAATCTGTACATTGTGTCATATTATTCTCTTCCCAAATGATCAAGTCATTATTTGCTTAAAGTGAAAAGCATTCTTTTTGAAAAGTTGGTGAGTTCTGCCTCCTACAATGACTGATTATATGGATCTACTACCCTTCAACTCAACTTGGGTTTGACATCCATAAAAATTGTCCAGACAGTTTTTCCCAGAATATTCTGTTGAAAATTGGTTCAATAAGTCATTAAATGACTATTTAGGTTTGGGAAATGCTGGGTTGAACAGATGTCTTTAACTGAGTACTTTTCCAGAGGCTTTAATATGCTTGCATTCACTATATCTTCAGAAGATGGTTTTGTACTCAGTGTTGCTAAAGTTCATTTTTTATGGTTATATGCAGCTAACATTTATTAAGGGCTTAATTCATGCCTAGCACTGTTCCACATTTATATATATATATAAATAAAATCATATAATCTAATTTAGTCCTTGCTATAATCCTCTAAGGTAAATACTGTTGTTACCTGCATTTCACAGCAGGAAAATTAGGCACAAAGTGGTTAAGATATGTGTCTGAAGACACATATTTAAGAGTATGACAGTACAGTTTCAAACTCAGAGGATTTGACTATAGAAATAGTACTTTTTTAAAAAAAGATTTTATTTATTTATTATAGAGAGAGAGACAGAGTGTGATAGAGATAGTGAGAAAAAGCACAAGAGGGGAGGAGAGGGAGAAGCAGACTTCCACTGAGCAGAGAGCCTGGCATGGGGCTCAATCCCAGGACCCTGGGATCACTTAACTGAGCCACCCAGATGCCCCCCAAAATAACACTTGTGATTACTGTTTTTGCTTCATGATGGGTTTCTACTGATCACAGAACCATTTTCGGAAATCTTTCTTGCAAAGAGTGCTCTGAGGAGAACATGTTGAGAATGGCCCTATCAGATGAAATTTGACAAGTTTCGGTCATATTGTCAGGAACTTTATTTCTAAAAGGAAGATTGTGTTTGTGGAAATGTACCAGGAAAATCATGCTAAGTTAGGTGTCTCCTGTCTTGAGAGGGTAGTTTCCAATTTTTGAGTGCCTCAGTCTGACTTAGTTCCATTTGATTTAGTCCTTGGTATGTATGGGAAAGGCCAGTTCCTCACATTTGGTAAGAGAATCCCAAATCCAAAGCTTGCAGGCAGAGAGGCCCCCATGGTCGTAGATGGCTACCTAGGGACAAATACTAGCCCCATTCTGATAAAAACAAAATGTGATCCCAACATCCTTACCAGTGAGAATCAATCTACTTATAATGATTGTATTTGTAGGGTGTTTCCTAGGTGAATGTTCCAAAGATTAAGTTATCCAAGAGTAATTTAGTCTTTTTTTTTTAAGATTTTATTTATTTTATTTGATAGGCAGAGATTACAAGTAGG
Source organism: Mustela nigripes (assembly GCF_022355385.1). NCBI lineage: Eukaryota > Metazoa > Chordata > Mammalia > Carnivora > Mustelidae > Mustela > Mustela nigripes. The sequence continues at coordinate 48,041,150 of NC_081558.1, forward strand.
CAGAGAGGCAGGCAGAGAGAGAGAAGGAAGCAGGCTCCCTGCTGAGCAGAGAGCCCTATGCGGGGCTCAATCCCAGGACCCTGGGATCATAGCCTGAGCTGAAGGCAGAGGCTTTAACCCACTGAGCCACCCAGGCGTCTGAGTAATTTAGTCTTAATCCTTTCTCTAACAAATGTATTTTCTACTTTATCAGTTCCAAAAATATGCAACCATATATCTAAGTCATAAGGCATCTTCAAAATTTGGGACATAGCATGATGTAAAGGTGCCATGAATTTCCATACTTCTGCAATCAGAGATGAGAGAGATTGGCAATATTTTAGTGTGAAGGAAAATATTTCTATCTCTAAGGCTGTCATCCATAATTGTTAGTGAGCTATAATAATGTCACTTTTTGGATACATTTAAAATATATTTTAATCCTATTTCTATGTCCTATTGATAAAACTATCAAATGTTGTATTTATTTACTTATATTAGAAATAGAACATTTTAAGTTTTATTTTCAGACTTAGGTAGGTGAGGAATGACTTGTGTGTGCCTTGAGTTAGCTTAAGCAGATATGGACCATTGATAAATTAAAGTTCTTGGCATCCAAAAATATTTTTAAAGTTAGTTCTCTGAACATAAAGTCCCACAAGACTATTTTATTTTTCATTTTGTAGCTTTAACTACTACTTTATTATGAGCTTATAAATAGGTAACAATATATGCTAGCTTATATACTCAGTATTGAGTGTAAGTATGAAAAGCACCATAATTTCTCTTTTACTTATTACGTTATGTGCTTATAAATTCATGTCAACCTCAGGAACACAGACTGATCTCATTCTGGAAATACTATCTATAGCAAGGTATAAACAAGATTTTGTCACTCAGTGGAATGGTGAAATAAACATTCAATTCAAATTGATACAGTTATTAACACAGTATGAGCGGGCATGGAGGATAGATATATCTCATTATTTTAGAAATTCTATTGTATTAAAAATAAGACATTATTATTGGATAGCAAAACATAGTACTTCTTAAAGATTTGATTTCCTAACATTAAAAAATAAGCAGACGGAAGATCTGCTGTTAGGATTATTCCACAGTATAACTTCCATGTTCCTTTCCAACTTCCTCCATCCTCTTTTCCTTCCTTTTCTCCCTCCCTCTCTCCTTCCTCCCCTTCCTTATGCGTTGCTTTCCTTTCTCTCCCTCTTTCCCTCTCTCCTTCCCTCCATTCCTCCCTCCCTTCTTTTCTCTCTTTTCTTCTCTCTCCCTCCCTCCATCTCTCTCCCTTTCTTTCTTTTCTTCATTGCTTCCTCCTTCCTTCCGTCCCACCTTTCCTTCTTCCTTCCTTCCTTCTCCCTTCCTTCCTCCCTTCCTTTCTTCCTTCTTCCAAGATTGAAATGACCTATAACATTGTGTAAGCTGAAGGTGTTCAACATGTAGATATATGATGCATCCATATTGCAAAGGGATTATAACCACAGCTTTAGCTAACACTTCTGCCATGCCATATAATTACCACTTCTTTTTTATTTTAAGAACATTTAATATCTGTCTGGTCTCTTAGCAATTTTGAAGTATATAAGACATTGTTGACTATCATCACTGTGCTGTGCATTTGATCTTCAGGATTTATTTATCTTCTAGTTGCAAATGTATCCTCAGAATTTACTCATCTTCAAGTTGCCAGTTTGTCCTCTTTAATGAGATCTTCCCAATTCCCCCAATGCCAGCTGTAGCTACCATTCTACTCCCTGTTTCAATGAGATTGACTTTTTTAGATTCTACATCTAAGTGATATAACACAATATTTCTTTCTCTGTCTTATGTCACTAAGCATAATGTCCTCAAGATCCATCCATGTTGTCACAAATGGCAGGACTTACTTCTTTGTTGTCACATATCTCATATATTCCTTATCCATTCATCCGTTGGTGAACACTTAGGTTGTTTCCATTTCTTGGCAATTGTGAATAATGCTTCAGTAAATGTGGGAGTATATATATCTCTTTAATATTCTGTTTTCATCTCCTTTGGATATAAATCCCAACATGTGATTGCTGAATCGATCATATGTAGTCATATTTTTAATTTTTTGAGGAACCTCCATATTGCTTTCCATAGTGACTATACCAATTTACATTCCCACCAACAGTACACAGAAGTTCCCTTTTCTCCACATTCTCACCAATACTTGTTATCTCTTGTCTTCTTGATGATAGCCACTGTAACAGGCATGAGGTGTCTTCATATTGTGTTTTGAGTTGTACTTCCCTGATGATTCATGATGTTGAGCATGTTTTCATGGACATGTTGGCCATTTGAATGTTTTCTTTGGAAAAATATCTATTCAGTTCTGTACACTTTTAATTGAATTTTGTTGTTGCTATTGAGTTTCATGATTTCTTTATATATCAAAATTTTTTATTGTTGTTATTTTATGTTAGCTGGAGAATTTTGTCCATTGTTCAAGTGAAAAACTTGCCCGAAATCTTGTGAGCATTATTTCTTTGGTGAATTATAATTACAGCACAGTTAGGGAAAAAAAAATCAAAGAAAATGACTTTACTCTGTGCAGCCTCTATTGACCACCTGACTATTTTAATGGTTTAAGTTTGGCTCTAAGAGGGATATAAATCCATGAACTAAAAATATTAAGGAGAACAAAGTCCATAGAGGGAGATAATATCTAAACATTAATCATTATAATTCAAGGTATAAATAATGTAAATGCTACTATAAGGACAGAGACAGAATGTTACCAGATTTAGAAACGAGAACAATTACTTCAAAATGGGGGAAGATATGAGGTATTGGTGCTTCTAGCAAAATGAATATTCTTCAGTTGTTTATTGGTAAAACATATTATAGCCAACATTGGTGACTTGAGAATTTCAACATTACATAGAAGTGTCCCTGTTTTGAGATACAATAACTTACTTGAAATACAGTAAAATCTTCAGGGCTCATTTTACCAGGGCTAAGAGGGAAGGAAAGTGGTTTATGTAAAGTAGTATTATCTATAGGTTATGAGTGCAGTCTTTATGACTATAAAAATCTATAAAAATCAGAACATTTAATCCTAATGAGAAGTCACTTGACTATTATTGCTAAGAATGAAAATCAAGGATTGATTGTTGTACCATTTATTTCAATGACACTTGAAAAGACACTTCCTGTCACTTTGTATGTTATTCCACAATCAGATATTTCTGAAAAGCTTTAAAGAAGTGAATTAATCTGTCATTATATAATACTTATATAAGATATTTCTCCCCTCAAGCTATATCATATATATCTAAGTTTGTTAGGATAATACAGAGGAGACCATCAACACCATAAATTATTAGAGGGACATCTCAGCATTTTCATTCAGGACTAAGTCATTTTCATATCTTATTCATTACATGATTGGCATAGTTCAATCCAGTTCTGCTTCCCAGAGCTTGAAATATTAGTTTCTTCCTCTTTCAATTTCCTCCCTATAGTAGCAGCAACTACTTGCTATCAGTTACTTCCAAGGATTCCTTCAGCACCATCATTTCTGTGATCAGTTGGCAGGTCTGGAACATTATCATTGGATGTCCATGTCATGCGAATGATTTAATGTTGAAAATATTAGAAAAGGTTGAATTATGGTATGAGGAGTTTCTAATATGTCAAAATGCCCTAACAAAGTGAGTGTGGGAAGAGGCGTCCGATGTTCAGAGGCAGTGAGAAACAAAGTGAGAAGAATCACTTGAACAATCACAGAAACAGTCATAAGTAATAACCACTACTTACTTGTCCAGTGCTTACTTGGTGCAAGATACTGTGTTAAATTCTTTATGAACCTTTACTCACTTCAGTGTTTGTTGACACAGATTGAAAGACTACATAGAGTTCCCGTACTCCTCCTCCAAGCCAAGCAGACTTTGTTCACACATTCATGCCCTCCAGTTCATTGAACGCCTAACATGTGTATGTGACATTATGGGAGCATATGACATGCAGAAGTGACTACACTTTCTCTACTCCAAATTAGAAGAGCTGAGGTATTTAATATTTGGAATCAGGGATGTTAAGACAATACTGATAGGTTTTCAGAGCATACATGCTACATACATCAGCCTCATGCCCGTGTCTGAAGTGCTTGTGTAGGGATCTATGATATGTTATATGTATTAAAAATTGATCACTGCTTTGGAGTGATTGGGAATTTTTATTCCTATATTCCAATAAAGAAATTGAAGTGACTAGAGAAGATATGTTGTGACCAAGTTCCTTTGGGTATTAAATGGCAGTGCCATCACAGGAAGCTAGGTCCTGTCTTTTAATCCATTACTTCTTTGAGTGCTGCAACCCCCCACAAAAATAATGTTTTATTTTAAAGATTTTATTTACTTGAGAGAGAGAGAGAGAGAGAGCCAGAGAGAGAGAGAGCAAGAGCAGAGGGAAGGGGCAGAGGAAGAAGCAGACTCCCCACTGATTAGAGAGCCTGATGTGGGGCTTGATCCCAGACTTCTGAGCTGAATGCAGATGCTTAACCAACTGAACCACCTAGGCACCTCAGAAAGAATGTTTAAAAAAAAAAAAAAGAAAGAAAAATAACAAACAATTACTGTTTTTGCTTTTGTTACCTCTCAGCTTTCACTTAAACATCTGGAATATATAAACTATATTCTCTGCCAAATTTTCTCCTATTTATCTTCTTGTGCCTTGCAGGAAGACTGAGTGCTTACCAAGAGGTGAGGAGAAAATAGTAAGCAGAAAAATACCCAGTAAGCTTGTGGGGCAGATGATCTACCCTCATGTCTAAATCAGGCCCCCTTGGCTTTGCTGTGTGGCTTTGTCTTCATTACTCTCCTTGGAGGCCCAGAATTTTAAGGCAGGACTTGAGTTTTAGGAGATTAGGCCTGACTGCAGGCGGTGGTGGTTCTTGCTGTTGCTGCTGCTGCTCCCCCTCCTCCTCTCTCCCTGCCCCTCCTCCTCTCTTCTTCCTCTTCTTTTTCCTCTTCCTCTTCTTCTCCTCACTCCTTCTCTTCCGTCCACTCCCCCCACTCCTCCTCCTCCTTCTACTAACCTTCCCCCTCTCCCTCCTCCTGCTCCTCTTTCTCCTCCTCTTCCTCCTTCTTCTCCTCCCCCTCCTCCTCCTCCGTCATTATTTTCTTCTTCTTCTCCTTCTTCTCCTTCTCCTTCTTCTTTTTCTTCTTCTTCTTCTTCTTCCCCATCCTCCTCTTCCTCTTCTTCTTTTAAGATTTTATTCATTTACTTGACAGAGAGAGAGCAGGAGGGAGGAACAGAGGGAGAAGGACAAGCAGACTTCCTGATAAGCATGTGGGCTCCTTCCCATGACCCTAAGGTCATGACCTGAGCCCAGATCAAGAGTGGAGCACTACTACCCTATGACCCAGCAATGGCACTACTGGGTATTTACTCTAAAGATGCAAGCGTAGTGATCCAAAGGGGCACGTGCACCCGAATGTTTATAGCAACAATGTCCACAATAGCCAAACTATGGAAAGAACCTAGATGTCCATCAACAGATGAATGGATCAAGAAGATGTGGTATATATACACAATGGAATACTATGCAGCCATCAAAAGAAATGAAATCTTGCCATTTGTGACAACGTGGATGGAACTAGAGGGTATCATGCTTAGCGAAATAAGTCAATCGGAGAAAGACAACTATCATATGATTTCCCTGATATGAGGAAGTGGAGATGCAACATGGGGTTTAAGGGGGTAGGAGAAGAATGAATGAAACAAGATGGGATTGGGAGGGAGACAAACCATAAGTGACTCTTAATCTCACAAAACAAACTGAGGGTTGCTGGGTGGGAGGGGGTTTGGGAGAGTGTGGTGGGGTTATGGACATTGGGGAGGGTATGTGCTATGGTGAGTGCTATGAAGTGTGTAAACCTGGCGATTCACAGACCTGTACCCCTGAGGATAAAAATACATGTTTATAAAAAATTAAAAATTAAAAACAAAAGAGTGGGGCACTAACCCAACTGAGCCACCTGACTGCAGATTTTTAATAAGGCCTGAGATTGACCTCAGTGAGGAGTTAGGGCTGCAGCAGAGCCAGTAGCCCTTGTGTAGGAGCACCAGATTGCAGACCAGCTCCCTAATGATTCCCACAGACCAGAAGTGGTGTTTCAGAGGAGTTAACCTTAGGTAGAGCATCAAGGCAGTTTCCACAAGAGAGTGGAACAGAACTGAAAGAATGAGAGAAGAGTCCAGGAGGGGGCGAGGAGAGGGTTTCAAACTGGGTATTCAATTTTAGTTTTCAAGAATTCATTATTTTCTGCATGGCTTGTCTGAAGTTTCCAGGCATCTAGTCTTTCTTGGGGTAGCCTTCTGAGGAGGTAGGTTTGGTGGGCTTCATAAGAAAAAAATATGGGCAGTCCTTATTTTGTATAGTCCATCCACTAATGGCCATCTGGGTTGTTTCCATTTGGGACTATTATGAATGAACCTGCTATATCCATTTGTATACAGGTTTTATGTGAACATGAGTCTTCCTTTCTCTGCAGTGAATGCCCAAGGATTCAAGTGCCATTTCTTGTCATAACTGTATGTTTGATTTGATTTAAAAAAAAAAAGCATCAAATGGTTTTCCAAAGTGGCTATACCATTTACAGTCCTACCAATAATATTTAACGATTCATGTATTTCTTCACATCCCTTTGTCTATGTGAACTTTTCCAATCCCTGAACACAGAATCTCTGCTTATTTAGGTCTTCCATCACTTCTTTATCAGCATTTTATAGTTTCTACAAATAAACTTATACATGGTTTATTAGATTTACCTCTTAGTAGACCTTTTTTTTTTTTAGTGAATGAAAATAAGATTGCATTTTTAATTAGGAGGTCCATAATTTCATTCTAGTATATAAAAATACAAGTAATTTTAATATGTTTATCTTGTATACTGTACTCGTATAACCCACTTCTTTGTTTTAAGTGTTTAGAACATTTTCTGATAGATTGTTTGGGGCTTTCTTTGTTGTTGTTGTTGTTTTAATTAACATATAATTTATTATTTGCCCCAGGGGTACAGATCTGTGAATCATCAGGCCTACATACTTCACAGCACTCACCATAGCACATACCCTCCCCAAGGTCCCAACCACCCAACCACCCTCTCCCTACTCCCCAAGCCCCCAGCAACCCTCAGTTTGTTTCCTGAGATGAAGAGTCTCTTATGGTTTTGCCTCCCTCCTCATCCCATCTTGTTTCATTTTTTCACTCCCTCCCCAGTATGACCCCCCACTCTGCCTCTCAAATTCCTCATATTAGAGAGATCATATGATAATTGTCTTTCTCTGATTGACTTATTTCACTTAGCATGATACCCTCTAGTTCCATCCACATTATTGGAAATGGCAAGACCTCGTCTTTTTGAGGCTGCATAGTATTCCATTGTATGCATCTATACCACATCTTTATCCATTCATCTGTGGATGGACATCTAGGTTCTTTCCATAGTTTGGCTATTGTGGACATTGCTGCTATAAATATTCAGGTTGATGTATCCCTTCGGATCACTACATTTGTATCTTTAGGATAAATACCTAGTAGTGCCATTGCTGGGTCATAGGGTAGCTCCATTTTAAACTTTTTGAGGACCCTCCATACTATTTTCCAGAGTGACTGCACCAGCTTGCATTCCCACCAACAGTGTAGGATGGCTTCCCTTTCTCCGCATCCTTGCCAACATCTATAATTTCCTGACTTGTTAATTTTAGCCATTCTGACTGATGTGAGGTGGTATCTCATTGTGGTTTTGATTTGTAATTCTCTGATGCTGAGAGATGTTGAGCCCTTTTCCATGTGTCTCTTGGCCATCTGGATGTCTTCTTTGCAGAAATGTCTGTTCATGTCCTCTGCCTATTTCTTGACTGGATTATTTTTCTTGGGTGTTCTTTGGGTTTGATAAGTTCTTTATAGATTTTATCTGATATATCATTTGCAAATATCTTCTCCTATTCTGTAGGTTGTCTTTTGGTTTTGTTGGGTGTTTCCTTTGCTGTGCAAAAGCTTTTGATCTTGATGAAGTCCCAATAGTTCATTTTTGCCCTTGCTTCCCTTGCCTTTGGCATTGCTTCTAGGAAGAAGTTCCTGAGGCTGAGGTTGAAGAGGTTGCTGTCTGTGTTCTCCTCAAGGATTTTTTTTTAAAGATTTTATTTATTTATTTGACAGAGAAAAGAGAGATTACAAGCAGGCAGAGAGGCAGGCAGTGTGGGGGGAGCAGGCTTCCCCCTGAGCAGAGAGCCCAATACAGGGCTTGACCCCAGGACCCTGAGATCTTGTCCTGAGCCAAAGGCAGAGGCTTAACCCCCTGAGCCACCCAGGTGCCCCTCCTCAAGAATTTTGTTGGATTCCTGTCTCACATTGAGGACTTTCATCCATTTTGAGTCTATTTTTGTGTGCGGTATAAGGAAATGCTCCAGTTTCATTCTTCTGTGTGTGGCTATCCAATTTTCCCAATACCATTTGTTGAAGAAACTGTCTTTTTTTCATTGGACATTCTTTCCAGCTTTGTCAAAGATTAGCTGATCATAGAGTTGAGGGTCCATTTCTGGGCTCTCTGTTCTATTCCATTGATCTATGTGTCTGTTTTTGTGACTGTACCATACTGTCTTGATGATTACAGCTTTGTAATAGAGCTTGAAGTCTGGAATTGTGATGCCACCAACTTTGGTTTTCTTTTTCAACATTCCTCTGGATATTCATCGTCTTTTCTAGTTCCATATAAATTTTAGGATTATTTGTTCCATTTCTTCAAAAAAAAAATTGAGGTATGTTGATAGGGGTTGCATTAAATGTGTAGATAGCTTTAGGTAGCATAGACATTTTCACAATATTTGTTCTTCCAATCCATGAGCATGGAACGTTTTTCCATTCCTTTGTGTCTTCCTCAATTTCTTTCATGAGTACTTTATAGTTTTCCGAGTACAGATTCTTTGCCTCTTTGGTTAGGTTTATTCCTAGGCATCTTATGGTTTTGGGTGCAATTGCAAATGGGATTGACTCGTTAATTTCTCTTTCTTCTGTCTTGCTATTGGTGTATAGAAATGCACTGACTTCTGTGCACTGATTGTATATCCTGACACTTTACCAAATTCCTATATGAGTTCTAGTAGTTTGGGGGTGGAGTCTTATGGGATTTCCACATAAAGTATCATATCATCTGCAAAGAGTGATAGTTTGACTTCTTCTTTGCTGATTTGGATGACTTTTATTTCTTTTGCAATTAGTCTGATTGCTGAGGTTAGGACTTCTAGATTTATGTTGAATAGCAGTGGTGGTAGTGCACATCCCTGCCTTGTTCCCGACTTTAGGGGATGAGCTCTCAGTTTTTCCCCATTGAGAATGATATTCACTGTGGGTTTTTCCATAATGGCTTTTAGGATATTGAGGTATGTACCCTCTATCCCTACACTGTGAAGAGTTTTGATCAAGAAAGGATGCTGTATTTTGTCAAATGCTTTTCAGCATCTATTGAGAGGATCATATGGTTCTTGTTCTTTGTTTTATTGATGTATTATATCACACTGGTTGATTTCTGGATGTTGAACCAATCTTACAGCCCAGGAATAAATCCCACTTGGTCGTGGTGAATAATCCTTTTAATGTACTGTTGGATCCTACTGGCTAGTATTTTGGTGAGAATTTTCACATCTGTGTTCATCAAGGATATTGGTCTGTAATTCTCCTTTTTAATGGGGTCTTTTTCTGGTTTTGGGATTCAAGGTAATGCTTGTCTCTTAAAATGAGTTTGGATGTTTTCCTTCCATTTCTGTTTCTTGGAACAGTTTCAGGAGAATAGGAATTAGTTCTTCTTTAAATGTTTGGTAGAATTTCCCTGGGAAGCCATGTTTGTGGCTTTCTATGTAGATAATCATATATCTGCAAACTGGGACTGTTTTCTTTCTTTCCTTCTGATGTGTGCCTTTTATTTCTGCTTGTTTTGTTTCTGTTTCTATTCTAGCTAAAAATTCCAGCACTGTGTTGAAAAAAAAAAAATCATGAGAGCAGCCATTCTTGCCTTGCTTCCAATCATAGGAGGAAAACATTAAGGCTCTCATCATTAAGTAAAGTTAGCTGTAGGTTTTGTATGTGTTCTTCTTCAAGTTGATTTTGATTTCCTCTATTACTATTTTCCTGAAAGGTCGATCATGAATGGGTATTGACTTTTGTCAAATGCTTTTTGGCTAATTTGTATGATCATGTGGTCCTTCTTTTAACATGACTGATTTACATGGATTGTTTTTGTTGTTCTTTGTTCTTTTAATTATTGAAATTACCTTACATCCCTGAAATAAAATCCACTTGGTCATAGTACATAGTTATTTTTACATATTGCTAAATGGCATTTACTAACATTCTGATTGGGACTTTTGTGTCTATATCCATGAAAGAATCTTAATTCCTTCTCCCTTCCTTCCTTCTATATTTGCCTGATTCTGACATCAGGATAATACTAATGGAACAAAAGAAATTGAGGTGTATTTTTTTTTCCTGGTCCTTTGGCTAAGGAGAACAGGATTTTCTTACAGATTTTTCTGTTTACATCCCTATGTGTAACCAAGTTGATGGCATCTCCCAGCTACAGTTGAGATAGCTGAGGCAAAACGAAAACCTAGGGAGCTTGCCACTCTGTTATTCTTTGAGTCACAAGGACTATGACTCTGCCCTGCCTTCTTCTCTTCACTTTGACAGGCTCTTTATGTCTTTTTTTTTTTTAAATAGGTATATTTTTAGTTGTACTTAGTGGGAAAATAGAGAAACTTAACATCTATTCCATCTTCCCAAAAGGGGAAGTCCTATTTTGTTAAAATTTGATTTGTTTTGTTTTTACAAAGAAATAGGCCTTTTAAATTCTCATTTCATCTAGTGTTTTAAAATTATAATGTACCAAAAAGATTACTTATTCTCATATTTTCACTGCCTTATGTATTTATAAATGTTACTAGGAGAATATGCATTGTTTTGACAAAAATATTTTTAGATTACAGGACAATTGTAATCTCTCCCCTTTTTTTTTGTCTAAGTTGCTTTGCACTGATTCAGCTTTAGTCATTTTCTAATATTTTGAAATGCTCCTTGAATTTCATTCTTCCTTACCATCTTCCCTCTTTCTGCAAGTATGTATTATGTACCCAAACTCTGCACTGTGCTAGGTTTATAGAAAAGATTAAAATGCGTCTTTGCTTTCCTAGAGCTTATGGAAAAGTGGTAGGCATAGAACCTTTTGAAGATTCTGGGATAATTGATTTTTCTCCACTATTAGTTAAATGTGTACAAACATAAACCGTGATACAAACTGCAAATGTTATAGGGTTTATGTAGCAATAAAGCCAAAGCATGATACAAATTAATTCAGTGCAGCTTCAGAAACACATGAAAGTACAACAGAGGCCTAAGGAAACAGATGACAAGATGTTGAGTGAGCAAACCACACCACCTACACACACTATCTTCTTCAGTCTTCCTGAAGGGCTATGCGGCAGGTGTCATTATTAACCCTTTGAGGGATGAGGACACTCTTACATCTGAAAGATAAATCACACTCCAGAAGTGTGGAGTATTTTGCACCATAAAACTATTCCCCTAGGGTCTAGAAGAAAGTTAGCAGTTCTGTTTTGTGTGTGTGTGTGTGTGTGTATGTGTGTGTGTGTGTGTGTGTGTGTGTGTCTGTCTGTCTGTGTGAGACAGAGCTGATATGTATTCAGGATTTATTTGCTAAAAACTTATGTTTATAAGTATAATTTTGTGACATAACTGTGGCTGACTCAGCTTGCATCTGTCTCTATAGCTCCCAAACATATACCCTCATCACCATCCCTTCCATCAGTCTTATGTATGACCTTCTAATTCTCTTCCAGTTCTTAATCTGTCAATGAATAAAAACCCTTCTTCAGCTCCATTGACTACTTTGTCTCTCTAAATGAATGATTTGTAAGCCTTGCTTTTGGTTATGGGATAAATGGGTTTATTCCTTTTGTAAAACAATTTGAAATGTTCTGAAAGAATTACATATATCCTAAGTCTAATATTTAAGGTCCCATGCAGTGTGGTCCCCACCTGCATACCCAGGCTCCCCTTCTTCTGTCTCCATCTCCATTCCCCCCCTCACTCCAGCTGCCTTGTACCATGGACTGATCTGTGAAAACACCGTGCTGTGCGTGTTCCCCTGTCATTAACCTTTTGTTTCCTTTATTTACTGTGTCTACAGTTTTGTTTCTCATTTTGTTGTCTGCATCCTAATTCAAATGTCACCTCTTTTATCAAGTTTCAGACAAGCCAAATTGAATCTCTTCTGGGTAATGATAATAGATTATTCCATTATCACAACAGGATTTGTTTTATGTCCTTGGGAAACCATTTGCAGCCAGGGACCTTGTACCCTTCAACTTGTACCCAACTTCAAGCACAGTGCTTGGGTTATAGTAGCTGTTCAACAAATGTTTGTGGAATTGAATTGGAGAGGTTTCTCAGTAGCAGCTGGGATGCTTCTCCCAGATGTATTCCTATCACTCCTTTGAGAGCTGGCCTCTTTATTTCAGGCCTGCCCACATTTCAGTCACTGAATAGAATCTGCATGTGACATTTTTTTTTTTAAAGATTTATTTATTTATCTATTTGACAGAGAGAGATCACAAGTAGGCAGAGAGGCAGGAAGAGAGGCAGGCAGAGAGAGAGGAGGAAGCAGAGAGCAGAGAGCAGAGAGCCCGATGCGGGACTCGATCCCAGGACCCCGAGACCATGACCCGAGCCAAAGGCAGCGGCCCAACCCACTGAGCCACCCAGGCGCCCCTGCATGTGACTTTTAACTTGAAGTAACATGTTCAGGTTTTTATCCTTGTTCTTTGTTTGTTTGTTCCTTTGTTTTAGCAAGGAGATACTATTTTCCTCTTATAAAAACTTTATTTACTGATGTTGACTTATCTTAGAATATTTCTCATGCTATATATCATCTTTTATTAAGTTATAAGTTCTGGAAGAATGGACAAAATGAGATTATTAAATGCAGATTTAGCATATAAATATTAAATGCTTTTTAATTTTTATTGAAGCTGTACTTAAATCCTCTAAATTGAGAAAAAAAGCAAATATTTATATGGCTAACTAACTGCAGATTTGGAGACTTTTCAGTACTTGCTGAGTTATTATCATCAGCAGATGCTGAATATGTTTGTGGAAATAAACCCAAGGAAGACATACTTTTAAGCATAACATATTTATTTGCACATTTTGATATTCTGAGAAAAAAACTGGCATTTGAGACTTATAATTGGACAAGATAAATATCATTAAAAAGTCTGGTATCCCACTAGGAAGCTGAAGTTGAGAACATCTGAGATAACATGATGGCATCCTAGTGCTGTACCCAAATTATTATCAGACATGCCCAACTGTGGAGAAACACTTTTTTACTGAACTCTCTATTCATGATATGGTGGGTGCCTTTCAATGTTATGTTCATGAGGGAGAGCATAGGCATTTAAAGGAGAATTCCAATGAAAATATAAACATTACTTAACAAGGTCTCTTTCTTTCTTTCTCTCTCTCTCTCCCTCTCTCCCTCACTTTCTCTTTCTCTCCCTCCCTTGCTCCCTTCCTTCCTTCCTTCCTTTTCACAATTCATCCTTCAGTAGGGAGGCTTATTAGTAATAAATTAGTCAAGACCCAGGATCCTGAGATAAGAGTTAGCTTCATTTGACTTAAATCAGTGCTCACAGATATTTTTTTAAAACCCCACAAAATCATAAGTTAGAAGCCTGTCTTAATTCCCAGGCTCATCTCTTACTGAGTCTGGATAATGTTGCTTAACTTCTTTAAGATTTTATTTCTCCCATCTGGAGAATGGTGCTAATGATACTGTCACTTGCTACATCACCTAGTTGCTATGAGATTCAAGCGATGTGATGGTTTTATTGACTTAAATAATGAGATATGTAGAAATACTTCCTGCTCACTAAGTAGGGTGTCTTTAATCTATTATTACATAGAGAACAGTAGATACTCAATAAATGCTATAGACTAAGTTTTGTAGTAGGCTGTTCTGCCTATACTGAGGATCTTCCATTCTTCACTCAACTTTCATTTAAGAGGCTTCTCTTGTTCCTTTTGCTTTGCAATAGTGATGAGCTTATCCTTTTCTAATATTCGCTAGTTATTTGATCATTTTATATAAAAAAAATATAAGTCTGCTAGCAGGGACCTTTTCTGTCTTGTTTGCTACTAAATCCTTAGTACCTTCTCAGTTCTTATTGGTTATTCTAGGCACAGTTAATAGTGGGCACTCACTAAATATTGAGTGAAATAATGGATGAATGGATGGACAGAGGGAAGACTTTCCCACTAGGGCTATGAACTCATCTAGGAAAGTCTGACCTTTGTCAATGTTTATATCCATGTCATCCAGGAATGAGTAATGTTTGTTGATATACAAATTCTAGAAATTAATCCTCCCTGGTGATAGAAGTTCATGCTAATTAGGCAAATTAACACCTTAACCCAAAAGTAAGATTTAAGAGGGAGAAAATTTAAAATAGATCTCGTGGCACCTGGTAGATTTTGTCATGTACATATATTCTTTTTCTCTACAGGATCAGGGGCCATTTGGACTTTTTAGCTGGAGAACAGAGTAAGGAAGTAAAGTAGTCATAATAGCTATCTTTACAAATGCAATCAGATGTCATGAGGAAAAGGTCAGATTTTTTTCTGTATGATTTTTCTGCAGAAACTGTAAGGCAAAATATTGTTTGATGTGAACATAAACCTTGTAATGATTTTAATTTGAACAATTAGTCTAAAGTTAGTGAGTTAACCATCATTCAAGGTACTCAAGTAGAAATTGCGTGACCATCTGGTGGTCTTTCATGGTATGTTGTAAGGGGGTTGGCAGAGGATGAGACCATTTGGTCTCCAAATGTATTCCTAGTTAGAAATAACTCACCATAGTTAAAACATGAGGAGAAAAAAATTATAAATTGAAAAACTCCATTTTGTCTATTTATAAGTCCAGGCAAATCTAACAGTATTTTAAAAACTTTGTTTTCATGATTTCAACTGCATTGGAACTTTCACTGGAATTCCCCAAATCCTCGTCCTATCATCATATGCCATTACATTAATCTTCAAATTTGGCAATTCCAGGGACAGGCACTGATAATTATGCATTATATGAAAACAGCTGAGGAACTGAGCACTTCTGAAGAGCTGCCTTTCAAATATCATTTCTTGATTAAATTCAGGTGAAAAACATTTTCCATCTTCAACTTCCTCTCAGAATGTGGAAACACTGTATCTCTGCTATATAAACTCCCGATTATGAGAAGTAATACTCTAAGTATTTCTCAGCAGATTCTGACAGTGTGATGTAAGAGAAATCTCTCTATGGCCACTGCAAAGAGACCTCTGTGAAGGGTAGAATCTCTCACACATCCTCTCTCCATATTGCATATGGCAGCTAAACCAGAATCTGGAACTTAGTAGGTGCCCAATAAAAATTAGTTTTTTGAGGGCTACAAATAAGCTTTTAGATCTCCTGGTAATTTTTCAAAGTTATTGCCTATTTAA
>NC_081558.1:48059726-48064519 GCF_022355385.1 Mustela nigripes
TTAAATAGGCAATAACTTTGAAAAATTACCAGGAGATCTAAAAGCTTTTGTTTTGTTTCCACACACTCCGCCCCCCCCCCCCCAAACAAATGGTGCCCTTTAAAATAGTGTTGATTACATGGGCACTTGACTGGCTTAGTTGGCAAAACATGTGACTCCTGATGTAGACGTTATGAGTTCAAGCCTCATGTTGCGTATAGAGATTACTTAAAAAAAAAAAAAAAAAGTTTGCCAGTGCCATTGGTGAGGGTTAAAAAGTTGAATAAAGATTAAAAAACAAATAAATAAAATAGTGTTGATTGCACCAAGCAAGTGCATAGGGGCCATGTGCCATCCTGAATACCCAAATGAACTCCAGGTAAGTGGGAAGGCAGATCAGGAAGTCAGGGTAATATGATTGCTTCTCAGATAGCATGATCCTTGAACAGAGAATTCAGGTACCCATTGGCTTCCAGAGGACACTGATTTGGCTGTCAATTGGCTTAGGAGAATTAGAGTAAGGAATTTTTCACCAGATAAAGTAATACTCAAACCGGGCTTATACATTTAGTCAAGACGGCTGTCATACTTTAATTGGTGCTAGATTTCCTTTTCATTGGGTTATTCTAGGTGCCAAATTAGCCAGATGGGCAGATGGTCTTGCCTCTAATTTCAGCCACGCCCCTCGCCCCAGATATAACCCAATAAATTCATGTACATAGGACACACACCCCACCAGTGCAATTCAAATATTTAGTCCTGTAAATCATTGTCAGAAGGGTCAACTCATATAGAAAGCTCAACTTTTTTTAGGGTTTAATACATACAATTACTATATGGAATTAACTCATTACACATATATGTAAATATATATTTATTCATATATATTTATATATTATATATTATATTTTTATAAATTTATATATAAACATATTATACATATTTATATTTATTTATTTGAGAGGGAGAGTGGGAGGAGACACAGGACTCAATCTCATAACCCTGAGATCATGACATGAGCTGAAATCAAGAGTTGGATGCTTAACTGACTGAGCCACCCAGGGCTAACCATTAAACTCATTATAGGTGAGTAATATTTAAAGAACTCTTGCTAATGTACAGTTTTGTTCTACTGATCAAAAAGTATGTTTACAACTTCAAAATTTACAGATGATCCTTGGAAGATATCTCTGGAGAAGTGTTACAAATATTTACCTGTGGATTGTCTAGAATTGCCCCATTGTGAACAAAATCCTAGCTTCTCCAAGCTTTGCCTCTCACTGTGTGACCTTACATAAACCATTTAACCTCACAGGGATTTTTCTCTTCATCTTTAAAAGGAAGAGATTGGAGTATATAGACCCTTAGATCCCTTTAGCTGTAAGGCTATGATTCTGATGTATATCACTGAAATGGCGTTCTAAAATGGTTCAGAATGGAATAGGCAAGTGTGAGCATTCACTGGAAGAAGTGCCCAGGAGAATATTGATAACCTGATGGTAATATTCCTTTGGCAGTAGAGATCCAAATGGCACTTGAAGACACACTCCAGCCTAATAGAGTCTCAATCTATTATTATTTTTAACAGTGACATAAGGGGAGGACATTAGCATAGGTGTTTCAATGCTGACAGGGTTGCAGAGGGATTTGTTTAGCTGAGCCAAGGAAAAATGACTGACTGGTACATTTAATTTATTACTTTTATTGACTTCTGCAGCTCCAGTGCAGTTGTACTCAGAAGGCCCATACTAGCTAATAAAATAGGACTTTAGAATTGATGTAGCAAATAAAATGCCAAATAAGAATGCCATTGTTATTAAAATGTAGTGACACTATTGATTTAAAATAAATATATTAGCCAGTTTGCTATGCATTTAGTACTGGATGCAGCCGTTGAAGGCAGCTTTTAGGTTACAGGTTTACATGACAAATGAAAGACCTCTTACCAGGAGGAGTAATGCAGTTTTATGTGGCAAGATTGCCATGGAAACGGAAATAAATCCTGGAGCTAAATAGGGCCGTGAATATCCTATCTTCTGAGTTCAGCTTGCCATGTTCCATAGAAGAAATTCACAGGACGCTTACCATGGTTCCTTTTTAAATGAAAAATTATAGACTTGGTAATTCTCAACTCATATCATTATTGAACATTTTCTTTTCACTGTAATTGGTGTGAAGAAGGCAGGCTTAGACAAAACACATTCTGGCCCTCCTCTCACACCTCTGCCCAATTTTCCTCTCTCGCTCTCTCTCACTCTTTCACACACACACACACACACACACACACACTTCGCACCTCTTCTTTGCAATTCCAGGTAGTGTATATAACCCATTTTTCTATATAAGCTATAATATAATCGTGAGTGTGAATGGTTCTGAGAAATACATATGGCTTCTAAAATGCTATAGTGATAAGTTGATATGTTAACCAGTGTCTATATATAACTACCACAGAGCATCCTCACATAAGAGCAGAAAATTTCTCTGCGATTCAGTGTATCCTTGATAAATACTTGTGTGTACATACCGTTTGCTTAAATTGGCCAAAAATAAACAAATTAGGTAAATTCTTGATATTCTACTCCTTTTCATTCAATTAATTAAGAAAGCCTGGTGGATGGCTTATGTTTTCTCCTGCTTCTAAATGTTCTGCTCTAAATGCTCTTGGACTGGCATGTCTTCTGTAAATAAATGCCCACCATCCTTGATTATCAGTCTGAGATGTCCTTTTAAAGGCAGCCACTCAAACCTCCTAGGAGACATTTTTAAGTTTCTAAAATGGCACAAAGCATGAAAAAGGTAGGCTGGAAACAATTTGTTGTCCATTAGGATCTTTTTAACTCTAACCCAGTGCCACATATCATAGGGCTCTTGTTTGCCTCCACGATGGCAAACACCATCTTGTTTGTCACTGTGGTGCTGGTGCCTAAAAATGTGACTGACACATAGATACACATGAATATTCCAGGCACAGATATCTTGAACCAAACAAGTCATTTCAGAAGTAGAGTTGCTCTTCTAATAACTTCAGTATTCCTAGAAAAATAGAAAGGAATGCTGAGATAGTTTGCCAGAAAAGATTAGCTACAGTGGTGGCTATGGACCAAATATTTGTGTCCCCCTACATTCATTGCTATGTTGAAACCCTAATCTCACTGTGACGATATTTGGAGTTGGGGGACTTTGGGTGGTGGTTAGGTTATGAGGGCAAAGCCTTCATGAATGGGATTAGGGCATGTTTAAGGAGAGAGCGAGAACTAGCTGGTCTCCTTGTGTTGTGTGAGGACACAACAAGAAGTAGGCAGTCTGAAACCTGGATGAGGGTTCTTGCTAGACCTCACCTGTCATGATACCTTGATCTTGGACTTCTAGCACCCAGCCTGAAATAAGACCAATAGTGCTATCTCTTTATTTCTCTTAGTCTGTCAGAATGTGGGCACAACTGTAGAGCCTGAAGCATGTGTGATTCTTCACTCAGCTCCCAGTAGCCGTGTTAGAGTAAAAGAAATCCTTTCTGTAGTCAACAATTGCTCAGTGAAGATAGAGTCCAAGACTTGGCCTTCCAGTGAAGGACATAAGGGAAACTATTTTCCAGCAGCTTCCAGCCCTGCATCTTTTATCTCAATCATTTTTGTATTGGGGGTATGAGCATTAGGAGGCATCAAAAATATCCAGCAATTTCCCCCTATTTTTTAATTTGCCTTGAATGACCAGACATCACCTTGAATAGAGAAATTATTTTGCAATTGTGTGGATTTACAATTGTGTTTACAGTGGTTTTAAAAATCGATGAAAAGGTGGGAGGAGTCAAGATGGCGGAGAAGTAGCAAGCTGAGACTGCTTCAGCTAGCCGGAGATCAGCTAGATAGCTTATCTAAAGATTGCAAACACCTGAAAACCCATCGGCAGATCGAAGAGAAGAAGAACAGCAATTCTGGAAACAGAAAAACAAGCACTTTCTGAAAGGTAGGACCGGCGGAGAAGTGAATCCAAAGCGACGGGAAGATAGACCCCGGGGGGAGGGGCCGGCTCCCGGCAAGCGGCGGAGCAACCACGCACAAAATCAGGACTTTTAAAAGTCTGTTCCGCTGAGGGACATCGCTCCAGAGGCTAAACCGGGGCGAAGCCCACGCGGGGTCAGCGTGGCCTCAGGTCCCGCAGGGTCACAGAAGGATCAGGGGTGTCTGAGTGTCGCAGAGCTTGCGGGTATAGGAACGGGAAAGCCGGCTACAGAGACAGAGCCGACAGTAAGCTCGCAGCTCGGTGTTACCTTAAACCGGTTGCAGGCTCGGTGAGCTCGGAGCGCGGCCGGAGGTCAGGCAGACGGGAGTGACTGGGCGCTGTTCTCTGAGGGCGCACTGAGGAGTGGGGCCCTGGGCTCTCGGCTCCTCCGGGCCGGAGACCAGGAGGCCGCCATTTGTATTCCCGTCCTCTGGAACTCTACGGAAAGCGCTCAGGGAACAAAAGCTCCTGAAAGCAAACCCGAGCGGATTACTCACCCCGGCCCCGGGTAAGGGCGGTGTAATTCCGCCTGGGGCAAAGACACTTGAGAATCACTACAACAGGCCCCTTCCCCCAGAAGATCAACAAGAAATCCAGCCGAGACCAAGTTCACCTACCAAGGAGTGCGGTTTCAATACCAAGGAGAGCAGCAGAATTCCAGAGGAGGAGAAAGCCAAGCACGGAACTCATGGCTTTTTTCCTGTGATTTTTTTTAGTCTTGCAGTTAATTTAATTTTTTCTTTTTCATTTTTTTTTTTTTCTCGCCTTCGGGTAAAATTTTTTTTTTAACTGTTACCTTTTTCTTTTTTAAC
>NC_081558.1:48067519-48067807 GCF_022355385.1 Mustela nigripes
TTTTTTTTTTAACTGTTACCTTTTTCTTTTTTAACGATTTTTTACTAGTTTATCTAATATATATATATATTTTTTTTTACATTTTTCTTAGGTGTTTTCTTTTTTTAAAAAATTCTTTTCTTTTCTTTTCTTTTTTCTTTTTCTTTTCTTTTTGTTTTTTTTTTTTCTTTCTTCCTTTTTGAACTTCTTTTTATCCCCTTTCTCCCCACTCACGATTTTGGATCTCTTCTAATTTGGTTAAAGCATATTTTCCTGGGGTTGTTGCCACCCTTTTAGTATTTTACTTGC